>NW_010180615.1:34661-71939 GCF_000695765.1 Mesitornis unicolor | reverse complement strand
AACCGCAGAGTAGAAGCCCACGCAGCTCCAGCCAGACACTTCACTGGGTGATCCTGGCATCTGGCACAAAGTCCTGGGGCTGAGCAGGCACGGAAAGAAAATCTGTATCAAACCAAAGCTATTAAGTCTTTTTGGGTGGTTTTCGAGGTTATTTAAACCTGTGTAGTATTTTATTCTATATATAAAACAGGCATTTATTCTTTGTGTGTAGATGGGCTTTATATCAGCACAGAGGCAATTGTCCCAACAGATCCATTTTCCTTTAGCTAGCAATTAAAATACAGATTAGAATCCTCACTGACTGAGTGCAAAACTTTCTGCAGATATTTCTTGACCCTGCTTTATGTCCTGGTGTCTGTTATTCATCTTTGACACAGTCAAGGAGCTTCACTGCAGCAGTTGAAACCAGATTCTCTAAAATGTTGACTGGTATGCTAGATCTGGTGTTTATTACACCTGTCAGTGATATTTAAGTGGTAGAGAGAGGGGAGATGTGTCAAAGATTGAGTTTTACTGGATCAAGATTCAGTAGCAAAACAGGACATGGCTTTTACAAAAAGAATCCCGTCTCTGGCAATAGGAGCTCCAGATCCTGGAAGTCAGAGCCCACAAGAAAGGGCACTACCCAAGTCTGCTTTTTTTTGATGCAGGAAGGCAGGATTAGATCAGGGATTATGGGGGCTGGAAGGTGGAGAGGAGTTGAGCACCAGTGTGACGCTTGGCTTTGGAGCAGAAGAGCTGAGATGATGCCTTGTACTTGGGTAGGGTGTTTTCTGCTGGGAATGGGACTAGCTCCAGTTTGTATCCTGCAAATATGCACCTTAAATGGCAAGGCTGTTTCTGACCCATTTCCTGAGATGTAAAAAAAATTCTGCTTTAACAAAGGAAAACAAGGCCTTCCTGAGCAATGAATCCATTGAAATCATTGTTGCAGCCTTCACTTGCCTGAAGTGGTCTCTCATTTCCCTGATCACCTGATGACAGCAGTAGCATACAGAAGATGCATTCCGTTCCGAGTGATTTGTGGTGTTTAGCGGGTTGTATTTCCATGTATGTGGAAATTGAACTGCCTTTGTTTCCATTGTCTTAAGGGACATAAACTAGGCTTGCTTTCTTCTTATCGTTGTTTCTGACCCCTACCCATCCAAATCACAGCAGCTTTACTTTTTCAAGTTCAGTGAAGACTGATCAAGGGGTAGAAGAAGTGGGAGAATGGGTTCAGCATTTAGCGGGAATAGAGAAATCAACATAATAATTGCATCAGTGTCTTTATCCTCTTAATCTCATGAGCTAAATCTAAAGTTAAATATTTTCATTTCAAAGATGAAATTGATATGACTTTGTTAATATGTGGATTGCTATTATTAGGAGAAAATCTACTAAGTAATCCTAGGGGTGGGGGGAGGAGGAGAAGTGTGAAATAAAATAGCACCTTGGTACCAGACCTATATTCAAATTAGAATTGGAGCACACTACTCTCTTTTTCTAAAATACTGAGGAGCAAGCTCCAAAGAGGAAATGCTGCATCTTCATCTTTGGTCCTGTCATCAATATGAGAATGTTCTTTTAGGTGTCCTGTCCATTTGGAAGTCACTGGGCTCAGTGCAGGAGTAACTGGGTGAAGTTCTGTTGTAAGTGTTACTTTGGAGGGTGCTGCTGGCCACTTCACATCTCTGAAATGCAGCACACAAACCAGAAGACTTTGCAGTAACACATCATGTGGGGCAGGTTCCTGTAGTGGCTGATCTAATAATCTGCATGTGCTTGCAACCCAAAAATGGAGATCAGGGCAATAACAGGGCCTCATTCAAGGCTGTACCTGTCTGGACAAAGTGAATTTGCTGTTACTGGGACCAATACCAATTTATGTATGAGGGTCTCTCCCTGCTGGAGTAATGGCAGGGTTGGAACCAAGCTGGGCTATATGTTGGCTGTGATGGGGGTAAAATTTGCTTGAGCTTCTTAGGCTTCCTTTTAGATCCCTTGTCTAAGGTTTTGTCTTCATTCTGTAGGCTCTTCACATATAACTCTTCAAGTTAGTAATGAAGTTTGGAAGAAAAACTGTATCAGGAGAAATAAGATGCAGTACAAGCCTGGTTCTTGCATTATTTCTGACTCTTCTGTAGTCCTGTGGCAACTGTTGGCCAACAGATACTACTTTGTAGCTGCTCCAGTGTCAAAGCTTGCTCACAGAGTGAGTTGGACCTTTCATCTGGCAGCCTTTGGTTTCTGTGAGTTAGATGTTAACCCTGTATTTTCTCTTCACCCTATGTGTAGCTAAAATTCTCTTAAGTGTCTTGTGATCACAAGTTCCTCCTAGAAAATGGAACAGGACACCTTTCTGGCTGCCTTTAAACCATGGAAATTTTCCTGGGATATTTTTGTGAAAGGGGAACAATGCAACCTCAACAGAGAAGTTAATTATAGCAATGGAAATTTTCTTGAAGCCTTTCTGACTTGAGGCTGGTGTTGCTTTTCAGCAGGGTAGAAATCTCAGAAATGCCACTTTTAATAAAAAATGTTTTAATGGCAAATACTTTCCACAGTGTAATCGTTATTCTTGGGTTTGTCTAAAGCTTTTTGAACCTCTGTTTCTTTGCAGAGTTATATGTAACATGGTTTGGCTCTGTCTTTTCACTCTTGCTCAAGTGCAGTCCTGGTCTAGGTGAGGTGGATGCCAGGGAAGTCTTGGGAACTGAATATGATAATTGTGCAACTGGTTTTTAATGTTGTACTTAAACTGTGATTTGTATTGAACTGCTGCATGAAGTAAGATAATTCTGAGCCTTGGACTAACGGATACTTGTTTCTGCTACCCTGGCCCCTCTGAAAACATAGGCCTTGTTCTCATCTCTATCTTAAACTGCACCCTTTGGAATTCATTCTCTACACTATTCTCAATTTATCTGGGTTTAAATATGGGAGAACCCTCCTAAGAGTTGCTCTTGCAGGCTGCTTGTCAGAAAAGGGCTGCCTTGGATGTCAGCAACAGGTATCATCTCACATAGATGCAATCCTAAAGCAGGGTTCTGGCAACAGGACAGATTTTTTTTTTCTCTGTAATGATGATTTTTTTGAGGAGGAGAAGATATAAATTTTTATATAGCTGAGACATCCCATGTGTTTATATCCTGTTCTAACTCTGGGCAGTCTGAACTGTGTTTTATTTTGAGTGTTTGGTGCCAGACTTGCAGAGTTCCTCCTCTTCTCTGGAAATCTCTATGGCTATGATTAAGAACAGCTTATGCTTGCTGGGAAGGTGTGAAGCAAGTGGCCAGACTGGGTCATGGTATCAGGTTGCCACTGGCACTAAGAAAAGAAAAGTACTGATAATCTAGTCATGTTTTTGAGTACTGAGGCAGCTTCTATGGTCTTAATAATATGGAGAGGAGGAGGGAAAGGGAATGTAGAAGGGAATGGCCAGAAATAAATTCACCTGCAAACCTAAGAAATAAAAAAAGCTAAGGGCTTTGTAGGTCACTATGATCTTCTTTTTGGGTCTAGTGGAGTGGAATTTAGATACTGTGGCCAAAACTGACATACTGCTCCTGCAACAACAAGCTGTACCCTGGTAGGCCACCTGCCTTTGCTACACTTGAGACAATGAAGTGATGGAACTCTGCTGTTTGATGCTATGAGGACCATACGTACAAGTGGGATAAAAGGAGATTAGATTCAGCCATGAAGGACAAGCTTATCAGTGGCTGTTGGTAATGAAAATCTTTACCTCATAGGAAATAGTTCAGAAAGAGGTGCAGTACTTGGATGGACATTTGCTCTTAAGTACTGGGGCACCTAAAGTCTCAGCGCTGTTATAGCGCTGAGGCAGCCCTCTTTTTGTCAAAGCTGAGACCTCACCCCACAGGTAGGTTTTGGCTTGCAGCTAAGTTTCTCATGTCTGCATCTCCTGAATGTCCAGCAGATGTGCCTGTGTCTAAGATCACTGTAATGGCATTGAGTTCAGCCTCTCATGGGTGCTGAGAGTTGTTCTCTTCCTTCTGAGCATTTTAGTAGCTAGACATGTGAGACACCTGGGGTTTTGGTGGCCTGTGGCTTCTACTGCCAGTGCTATTTTTCCATGGTAACTAGTCACTTTTAGATCTAAAAAATTTTTAGCCCTAGAAGCAGAGTTCAGCACTTCTCAGCATAGAGGACAAAATCTTGTCCCTGCTTGCTTTTCTATTTTTGGGCCCTGTAAGTCTGGTGTGGTAACATGGTCTGAGGGAACCCCTCATCTCTGGAGGGTGTGGATGGAGAGTGCAGGCTGCAATCTCACCTGGCTGTGCTGCTCCCCAGGTGAGGGTGCTTGCTACCAGTTGACTGTTTAAGGGCTTTGAGATGCTTTCCTTTCTGCTGATCTTTGGAAGAAAGGAGTTAGGCATCTGTGACCAAAGAATTGTTGGGTTTCTACTACAGGAATAAATTTGGGGTGAATCCTGAGTTCCTGATGCACAGGTAGAGGCCTGTTGTGGCAGAGGATTCTGTTTACTGCCCAAGAGGTAATATACTCAACAACTTGAGTTATGGAGCCTTCTGTAGCACAGATAGATCTTGGAGGAGAATCAGAGTCTTCAATCATGTACCCACCCAGGCTAATACCATTTCTTGCAGCTGGAATTAATCATGGCATTAGGCAAACAACAGGGGTTCATTAGGTCCAAAGGTGACTTTAATTTAATTAAAATATAACTTGGCAAGTAAAGAGGTGAACCAGTTCACAACACCTAATGGGAGGTCTGGGTTATATATGGAAATGTTAATGGCTGTAAAAATATCCAAACAACATATTTGTGCACGTGTTCCAGTAAAAGTCCGAGCCAACTACTTTTTAATGGTTTGGGTTTTCAAATGTATGAATTAATGTTCTTAAAATAAGAGTAAGACTATATGAGCACACATAGCATAGAAAAATGAGGTGGATGGGGATGTGAAAGAGGAGAGCCCCATGGTCAAGGCAGAGTTCGGTGGAGGCCATGTTCATTCTTGTGCTGAAGGAGGCTGCTAAACTTCTTTGTTCCTCAGAGCACGTATCTGTGTAATGGACGTTGTAGCCTTGCCCTTGGAGGATGAGGAATAAAGGTTCTTACCTGTTTCTTCTGCTATTTTGGTTAAAGATCCTACAGAAGTGTACCTGAATAGGATGCTTTGAGTTTTTGGCAGTTCCATGTATTTAGATGTTATACAATCACATGAGCCAATGAAATAAATGAAAAGCCTTCAAATTATGATATTGGCATTCTCTTGTGAATGACCACCCAGAGCCCTCAAAATAATCTTATTCAAACACTAATTAAATCAAACAGCCTGTAAATCAGTGCAGCAACACAGCCCTTTAACCTCCTCTCTCTCCTGTAGAACTGGCCCTCCCACTTTTCTGCATAAACACTGCCTTGTAAATGGACTCCTCCATAAAACATTATTTATATTTTAGTAGGTAAACATATGACAGTATGCACACATCGGTGGGCTGTGACATCATTGGACCAGCCTGCAGAGTATGTAGCTTTGTACCAGTTTGGTTCCCTAGGCTGTTTCTCATGGAGAACAGGTTAGTTACGTGTTCACGGGTGTGCAACCTGTATATCCAGCGGTGAATGTGAATACGTACTCTGAAACAGACCATTGGGAATAAAACTAAGAACCCACTGATTTTTTTTCTCTCTTTCCAGAGATGTTTTTCCCTCCCCTAAGTTTCTTTACATAAGAAATCTACCCTTCACCAAATCTTGGTGGAAGGGCTCATCTGACAGGAACATCATCTTGTAATTGATTTCACAGGGAGCTGGTTGGTGCCAGCAGTGTGTTTCCAACATTGTGGAAACTTGTGAGGCATTTGATTCTTCAGTGCTTAGATTGGAAAGAGGAGGTGAAAGTAAAGGATCTTAGGATGATCATGCTTCTGTGCTGAGAGCAAGACTGCTCTGAGATGCTTAAAGAGCGTGCTAGCAGCACATCTCTTGATGGCTTGGCTGAGATTGCCATATGGTTTTGCCTAGATGGTGCCTCTTGGGGCTTGCGCTGTCTTTTGGTGGCCTGCATGCCTGTTTCTTGTTTCAGCAGTTTCTCTCATGGTTTTATCTGCACGTCCTTTGGGTATTGGACCATTGAGGAGTAAGTCTTTTTTTACCCACTGACTTGAGCCTTCAGCAGGGCTCACCTTGTAGTCAAGCTGGCTTTAAGCATTTTCTTTTCAGTAAAGCAGCTGTCTTGGAAGCTTTGTGAAACCCACAGTTTGGGAGGAGGGAAAAAAAAAAAGAGATAAAGTGGCAAATGAAAAACTGCTGCTGCAGACAGGAGGTGGTGGACTTCCAAGCCCCAGGGGGAGGAGTGTGATTGAATGTTAATAGTGAACCCCTTTCATTAGCTCCACAGCAGATGAGAGATAAGAGCAGAAACGATTGCCAATCTCTGGTTTTAGCACGGAAATGTGTCTGTCAGACACCTCCTCCCCCTCCTCCCTGTGCTGGAGCCGTCTCCAAAGGGATCTCCCCAAAAGGGGGAGCTTTTAGCCCACCATATGGTCTGTCCCCCACTGGCTAGCCTGTCTCACTGTAGTGGAGACCCTGTTGGTCAGAAAGTGTGTTTTGCACCTTGCAGCTACCCTTGAAACTTGGCCATCCTCTTTGGTATGAGGGGAAATGAGGTGTGAAAATAGCCACATTTGAAGGAGAAAACCATAGCTTGAGTTGCTTCTTATCAGACCTTTCTCAGTCCCTAAGACTGGGGAAATTTTCCCCCGGAGGAGGTCACTTTCCTTCTGTTATTGCATGGGAAGAGAAGCACAGAGAAAAGAAATGATTTTTTTGAGATCTCTGTGGGGGCTGGCAGCAGATCCCACACTCAGATTGTCCTACACCACCTCCTCCTCCTCCTGACATCTGCTAATATCCCTCAAAAGTCCAAAATGCCTAAAGATGTGTGTTTGTTTTTAGCCAGTGATGGTGTCTTTGACCTTCCCCAGAACTTTTGGCACCTGGGATCTTGACTAGTTTTGCATGTGTGATTCTGCATCTGTGAAACAACCCTGAAGGACTTGGCTTTAGACAGCTGTCAATCAGTGTGTGAGAGCATGATATTGTCACCTTTTTGGGTCAGACTCCAGCCTGGGATGTCCCATGCCAGCTCTGGCCCTTGTGCCCTGTGCCAGCTGGTGCCTGGCATAGCCCACCTTTGCAGCATGCTGTCTCCATATTCCATCCATGCTTGTTGTAGGGCAAAGGGGTGCAAGTAGAACAGCTGACCTGCACAAAACCTCTCTGGTGCATGTATTTACTCAGTGCTGAGGTGGCCTGATGTTGGCTTCATGCCTTTTAGCTTGGCCAAGTAGCTAGGCTGAATAAAAGGGAGGCAGCCAGTCCTCTTTAGAAGTTTCCTTGGAAGAAATCTAGGCTGGCTCAGACCTGTTCCCCTTCAGCAGAGCTCCTTGGTGCCTTGCATCAAAAGCATGGCTCTCTTCTCTACCACCGCTCTGAGTCCCCGCACCCTCCTGGACTCAACTGTTGTGGCTTTTCCTGCTCCATTGGGCACGGGAGTCTGTGAGAGGCACCACAGGCATAGACGGAGTGGGGAGTGGGTTGAGCAAG
The DNA here is from genome assembly GCF_000695765.1 of Mesitornis unicolor. Taxonomy (NCBI): domain Eukaryota; kingdom Metazoa; phylum Chordata; class Aves; order Mesitornithiformes; family Mesitornithidae; genus Mesitornis; species Mesitornis unicolor. The sequence continues at coordinate 64,356 of NW_010180615.1, read as the reverse complement.
GTGCTGGGATGACAAATGCACCTTGGCTTCTCCATCGTTTCACCCTCAGCTTTCTCCTAAGACTGGATGTGACTGTTGTTGCAAGGTTGCTTCTGCCCAAACCTGGGGGCTTTCTGGGGTCACTTAAGGATGCTGAGTTTCAAGCCCAAGCTTTTGCTCAGGTGCTGGGTGCTGAATGTGTTTTTCCTAACGCCTCGCTCCCCAGCTTGGACTTGGTAGTCACTGCACAAAGCCAGTGGTGTGGGCAAAAGAGAAGGAGGTGATGGGGCTCAAATTGCTCTTGTGGGCTCCTGTGCAAAGAAACATTTGTCAGAAGGTAAATGAGGTAAACTAGTTCCTAATTAGTCTGCACAAAGGGTCTAATGCCATAAATGTGGAGTGAGCGCTATAAATCCAGCCCGTAGCTTGCTGCATGGTAATTTTCCCATACAGACAAGCCTCAAGTCACAATTCATTATGGCTCTGCTTCATAGACCTTCCAACATTGTGCTTCCCCTTTGCTGAGGGCAGATTGTCAAGCTGTGACCCTGCCTTAGTTAATTAACCTTCAAATGGGATTTATTTTCCCTTAGTTACTTGTGCGTGCACACATTTGGTAATAATGACTGTCCGTTTCCCTCGCGTTTGCTAAAAAGGGAATAAGTCATTTGTTAGTGTTTTACCAGGGGTAAGAAAATAAAATGAAATAAAAAATCTAGGCCTCAACTTTCATGGAAAATTGATAGCTTTATGCCAGAAAGAGACAGTTTCATCACAGTCACTTCTTCAGCTGTCTGCAAATATTTGAAACCCTGAGATATTTAATGTTTTTCAGATGGTGATAAATCTGCAATAGTGTGGGCTCGCTTGAGCTTAGTGAGAGATGAAGTGAGATAGGAGAAAACACATGAGCCAGCACGGGAGAGGTATTGCTGGTCACACTTCTGCCGATGTCAGGACAGGTTTTCGGGACCTTGCACACACCAGCTGGCTTCTCTTCACCAGGGAGAAATATACACAAACCCAAGCTTCCAGTTTATTTCCCATCCAGTTGTGAGCTAAATGTTTGCTGCTTTTTTTTACCTTCCCCCCCTTTTTATTATTTTTTTGCAATCTGATGTTAAAAATATGAACCTACAGCTGGGGAAGGAGAAATGTCACTGGCTGAAAGCTTTTTTTTAAATTTTTTTTTGCATCTGGCAAGCCTGAGAGATTGCTCAGGGTTTGTTTGTTTAACCTTTTGTTTGCTGTGCAGAACCTCGGTGGCAAGTTGCAGAATGTGGTTTGGTTGCAGATGTGTTGGTGTTTTTGCCTTTTTTTTAAAGGAGGAAAAAGTAGTCACAGCATCTCCATGTGCTTTGCTTGCAGCATTGCCTCTGCCTGGGGTAAGCCTTGGATCTCTCTCCCTGTTACTCTGATGCACCTGATGTGCCCTGGGGTTGGTCTGCAGGAAGATGCGTGGTCCAAGGTGATGTTGGGGGCTCGGCAGGGACCTGGAAGGTGGATGTGTTGGGCAGGAATGAAGTCTCACCTGCAGCACCTGCATCGCCCAGCCAGGGATGAGTGCTGAGAATGGGCAGGGGGGGTTGCTGGCTTGCTTTCAAGGCACTTGGGCTGTGCATGTCTCACAAGCACAGCAGCATGGTTACAAGCTGGGGAAATACAGCTCAGTGTGGACAAGGTGCAGATGCTTAACTGAGTAAATCGGCATCATGCTGCTGAAATATGGACGGCAAGCTGCAGACGGATAGCGCTGGGACAGGAGGGGACCTGAATATTTCCTGATGTATTTTCCTTTGGAAATAAGGAGCAAAACAGTTATTGCAGAAAATGCTGTTTGTTGGGAGGAATCAAAGAGCAGTGTGGTTCTCCAGACACCAACACCTTTCATGACAAGTGATGGTGCTGTGGGGCCCTGCCTGTGATGGCAAAGGGATGGGGCTGTATCTCAGTTTGGGTTTCTCACCTTCAGCCTGCCATGGCTAAGTTGACTTCCCCCTCCACAGCTGTGATTCACTGATGGTTTTTGTCCAAGTGTCTGTTTATGAAGTTTTAAAGAGACAGAAACACCTCAGCAATTTGATTTTGGCAAACAGCTGTGAGCCAAGTGTGGAACAACAACAAAAAAAATCCCTGTAAAAATCAGGGAAAATGCCTGCGAATTTCCACACATTTCACAGAGGCAGTGTGGTCTTGGAGGCAGCAGGGTGGTCTGGATGCTTTAGCACTGGCGTAGAAAACAGGCACTCCTGTGCTCGGATGCCAGCTCCACCACTGATGTGCCGTTTAGCCTTGGTGAAGGCACTTGACCTTTCCGTGCCTTGATTCCTCTCTTCTTTCCTTTCCCCTCTTTTACTTAAAAATGAGAATTGTGGCCCCAAGTCTGGGTGGTGGCCAGCCTGAGCTTGGCACGGCCAGGGAAGGTGGGGCAAAGGTGGCGATGTTCCCAGGTTTCAAGGGCAGCCAGGGACTGGAGATGTTCCAGGAATAAAGAGCATCTTTGACCTTGATGGAGGCCCCAGTCCCATAGCAGAAGCTGTTAACGCTTAGATGCCTCCCTGCTCTCCTCAAGTATCCTAAAGAAGTTAAGAGGTTTTTCCAGGAGTCTGGGATGTCAAATGGGATTTCATTAGCACCCGGGCAGTCTGGTTTTGGCAAAGACTGTGCAGTCTCCACACCCTGCTCCTACATATTCATGCCTATCCAAAATGTTCCCTTCTGGACTGGACTTTCCCAGGCTTCATCTCTGATCGCTGAGTTCACAGAGCAGGGGAAGGGAATCCTTTTTCAAAAGAATGAATTTTGGGCAGAGCTGCAGCAGCTAAAATGGCCAAATGCTGCTCTTGGAGACAGGATGAAGGGGGAACAGTTGTGGGGAGGTGCAGGGGCTTGTTGATTTTGGGGACAGGGATGGGAAAGCAATCCAGGCATCCTGGCTGCCTGCTCTCCTGGGCAGTTGCCCTCCCCTGCCTGTACTCTCACTGACCATCCCAGTCTCTCTGCAGTTGAATGAATGGAAAAGCTCCAATGGGAATTGATTCAGGCTCTAAATTTTGAGTGCTCTGAGGATGTCCAGAGCCTGCAGCCAAGCTCAGCGGAGCTTTGTGAAATGTGCAATTCAGTTACTGTCACTTTTTTTTTAATCTTCTGGCATTTCAAGAACAGGATTAAGAATGTAGGTGAAACAAAGAGGGTGAAATAAGAATAATTGGTAGATCAGGTGTACCAGAGCTGAGGATATTCCCCAGCTGTCTTGGGCCCTGCTCTGCAGGGGTTGTGTGTGCTTGCATCCCCTGTACAACCTCCCAGGTGCTTTTTTCCACCTCTGCAGGTTTTTCTCTAAGGATGCTGCGAAGCATTCCTGTGACACAATTGTAAATGGGAGCCCGCCAGGGCAGCTCAGGCTTGCTTCCAGAGGTATCTTGGTGACAGTTCAAAGGATGCAAAATGAGCTCTGTCCCTCCTCGCTCTTCTCCTGAGCTTACACCCATTAACAATTACTATAGAGCAAATAGGATGCATGATGTAGCTGAGTTAATGTTGCTCTTTTGACTGAGACCATCTGAAGTGGAAGCACTGACATTGTTTAAAGCTTCTGCTTTTTTTTTTCACTTGCATTTGCTTTATTCTGGATTTTCTCTCCTCCCGTTACTGAGCTTAACAGGGACCTAGCACAAGTCAGACTGCTTTACTTCAGAGCTAGCTCCTGCCAACTCTCTGCTAAAAAGTTGGAAAGCTACCTAGCAGAATAGCCAATGAACACTCCATGTAGCTCCTCTAGAAACAAATATTATTTGCTTTCCTAGATCCACCCAAATATTGATGCTTGTTCTGCATAATTGGTTTAATATGAATTAACTGTTTATCATCTTAATACGATGAAAATGTTCTTAAAGTAACTATGGAATTCAAAACATAACCTGCATGACTTGAATTTTAGCAATCATCTTTGCTCAGGAAAAGTGCCTTTCTCTATGAGGAATCAAACACCTCCTTTCATTTCAATTAATGCACTTAACTTCGTGGCAATTTACATATTTTTGTAGCTAGCTGTTCTAGTGTAGTTAAGCAGAAAGCAGTAATGAAGTATCTCTTTGTAAGATTGTTATTTTCACAGGCTATCATGCAATGCTTTTACTGACATCTTATGATATATTGTGAAAATCAATGGGAACCAAAATACATTTGTCAAGGATTGAAATTGTTCAAATATGTTTTGTAGTGTGTTGTCTGTATTTCTTATCCTTTCTCTAATTTCTTTGCATCCTGATCCAACAAAGCACTTAAACAAAGCACTACAAGAACTTCTTGACAAATCATTTCCTCTCTATTGTTGCCCTAACTCTTGTTTGGAAATTACAGCTTTGTCAAAAATGAAATTTTAAAGGAAGCTTCCTGTGTTACCTGCAATTTCCATGGAGGGTGACTCCTCCTAGCAGCCCTTTGGTTAAGACCTGAAAGTGGGACATGGGGGTGGCCCCAGACTTTACTTTGCTGGGAGAGATGTAGGGTTTGGGCTAAAGTGTCCCACACCCACGGGGACAGAGCAGTCAGGAGGTTATCCAGTAGGTAGGAGTGGAGGATCTGGCTCTTCTGCAAGCCTTGCTTTGGGCTGTTCAGGTTTTTCTGAAGAGTTCAAGAATGGGTTGAGTAAGGCAATAACACCAAGTCCTTCTGCTTCTGTATGAGTATAAAAGGGGATGCTCCAGGTGCGATCTGATAAACACTGGGTCCTTGCACAGAGCTATGGTCCCTCCTTGGTTACACCAACAGTGGTCCTGGGACTGTGCACCATGAGATGCTCTACAGTGTCCGTAGACCAGTGGCTGAGACTGCTATGGGGCCAGGATCTGCTTTTTGCCACCCTTGCGTGGTGGGTAAGAGCTGGCGCATTTCTCTTCCCATAGCCTTGGCTCTTCTTCCCTGTTTGTTGCATAACAAAGTTCAAAAATATAAAACAGTATTACTGAGATGGGAAAATGACTGAAGTTCCAGCTCTTCTGCATAACCACATACTTACTTTTCAGCTGTGGGAGTCCTCCCTGTGGAACATATTGCTTGGAGGTCTGATTCACTCCACTCTTTGCAGCAGCCTTTAATTCTATCAGTAGTTTGTACCTCATCTTTGCCAGGCTTGAAACTGGTCAGTAGCAAATATATTTAAATACTTGTGGCATATCTCATTTCCCTTGGGTACAGGGGAACCTCCGCTGTCTGTCAATCTGTTTTCGCCCAGATTAGTTTTTTACCTCCTTTAAGCTACAAGAACTCCCTTCCTGGAGATGGGGCACCAAGTACCAATGCTACTTAAGATGGGAAATACATGGTTTTGGTTCAGACGTTTAAATGAGTGCCTGAGCCTGGTAGCGCTGCGGAAGGAACAGGAACCTTATGCTGAAGAATCAAAGACTACTTCCACCTGAAAGCCTGTCCCACTGTGCTGGACAGCCACTTCACTACCTCATGGAGCTCCAGTGACATTTCTCTTGTTATAATGAACTTCTTGGCTTCTTGTGCACATCCAAGTGAAGCACGGGCAAGGTCATACATATATTTTGACAACTTTTAATTAACATACCATAACTTAAAGGTTACGACAATGGTCTGTGATCACAGGTCTCAAGACATTTTTAATGCTTTGGAGCAAAGTAGTCTCTGGCCTGAAGTGACTTGGGGTAGCTGGAGTTGCACCATTGATGGATCTGGCCCCATGAGTTCAGTGGCTCCATCAGGCTGTTTGCAAGAGTCAGCCTCTGGCAAATGATTGACTCTGAGCTCAGTTGGAAAAGCTCATGAAATGAAATCACAGCGCTTTGCCCATTAGGCTTGGGATGAAAAGTGAGCCTTGAAGCTGCCAGTGGTTCATATTTCATGCACAGAGATTTACTTGTATTAGTTGAGATTGTGATGAGTTTGAGAAAGAAAGAAGGAGACAATTTCTAAGCCAACGTAGAAATAATACTTCCCTATAGTAAGTGTTTAATGAGAACTGTTGCTTTTATTGGATTGAATAAGTTTAGATCATTTAAGATATGCAGGTTTTGAATCATGAACTATATCACTGGTGGTTGACCTTCTATGTTATTTTTACCTCACTTCTTATTTCTTGACATCCTGAGTTTGCTTCTGAGGCTTCCATTTCTATTACTCTGCTCTTTTCCTTTCACACCTCCTCCCTTAATCTTTCCTGCTCTGGCTTTGGAAACCTCTTTGCTTTTAATGGACATCTACTATTTGTTATAGACCACATAATCTTTGCACAAAGCAGGTCTCTGGATATAATTACAGCACACACAAGCAAATTTGAGTTGGTTTTAATCAGAAAGAAATGTAACTACATCATCAAAAAGCCTTAAAGAGCTTTGCTTATGCTGTGGTTTGCAGCACCTACATTGGTCACCTCAGAAGTATCTTTCATTGTCTTGTGCTTTCTGTGTTAACTCAGGTCCTCTGGCAATTAGGTCTTGTAGAAAGAGCATATTCATCTGCAATGCTGAGCCTGGCACAAAGACCTCACCACAATTGCATGCCACAGTCCTGCCTGGTTACTGACAGATTTCCCTGTAACTTGAAGGCTTTGGCTTTTGGATCCAATGGTTGAGGTCAAGAATTTAATAAAACTTTGGATAGAAGAACACTGACCATCTTCTAGATCCCTTTCAGAATAAGTGAGCTCTCACAGTAAGCAAGGGAGGATATTTCTGCTGGTTTCATGTTCCTTGGCTTTGGATGTTACTGTCTCTTTGGTTTGGGATCTAATTTTTTCCATGTTGTGCATTTGGTGACCTCCAGAGCAAGCTACAGATCCTGCCAGTTTCCTTGGGAAACAGTAGATGTCTCAAAGCAATGAGCCAGCTGCTGGGTTTGGACAGGTGATTTAAAGTCCATTGCCTAAGAAATTGGAGGTTGGGTGTCTGATCTGTTGGACTTCAAGGGGCCTGATTTTCAGAATGGGTTGAGGAGCTTCCTGCCTTCTGAACACCTCCTAATGCTCCCCACAGGCCACCCTCCAGTATCTTTCACTCAGCAGCCGGGGGTAGTGGGGATATTGTATGGTTTGTTACTTACCTGTGCTTCCACTGGACTCAGGAGCAAGTGGGGAGACCAGACTGTGGGCAGGAAAAGCCCAACCAACAGATCAGCCCTGCTGTGACACACTGCCTGTCCAGTTCTGAACTGCCTTCCTCAACTCACTGCATGTAAGCAGAAATGGCTGGGGAATACTGGAGGCAATGAACAAATGTGATGGTCCAGAGAGTATCGAATTTATAATGATATAGATGCATGTGTGCATATATATATATATTCAAATTATATATATATATATACACACACACACACACACAAATTATCCTTTCTGGAATTTCACTGATGCTTGTGTCCTGTGTGGAAGCATTAATTCGTACCTATAGTGGACATACTGGTGGTATACGTATGTGGACCATTAAGATGTTGGAAATTTTTTAAAATCTCATTTACAGCAGGACTAGATACCAAACTGGCTTCAAAAAAAGGTTCTGTTGAAACTGTTGAAAATCTGTTTGAGGCCTTCTGACAGAAAACTGGGATTTCAATCAAGTGGATTTAGTTCCCCTGGATAATTTCTGCTTTTCATCAGACTCTGATCATGTAGTCTAACTCTGCGCATACCTCTATTGTTCATTAAAACCAATCAAGTGTATGATATTTTTTGCCCCAATACCTTTTGCCAGAAAGCTCGATTATATACATAGAAAAGGAAAGCTGATTATTATTTTTACCAGCTCTCCCTTTTCTCCATTTGTGTGCGTAGAGCTTCTATAACACATCTTGTTCAGCTAGGATGTCTGAAGATGGGCTCACTCTTATTCTGAATAACCATGGCAAATGCGAGGGACACATCAGTGTCTTTCTCGCAACGTAACTCTGGGCTTCTCCAAGGCCTTTGAGAAAGGTTAAGAAACAATCAGCTGTAGGAGAAAGAGGTCAGGAGAAATAGAATAGTGGAAACTGTGCTTAGCTTAAATAGTGGCTGGAGCAGCAAAGCTGTGTACTGTCAAACCTGTTTTGGGTGCTAGTGCTCACTGTCGTGCACATCTGCACAATGCATACCATGATGCTGTACAGGGACAAGGCAACAGATTCATCCCACCTGTCTTCAATGTAGCAAAAGCTGGCAAAGCCCAGCTGGTAGAAGGCAGTCAGATGCCAGACTTGCTTTCAGCACTGCAGGTTCGTGGGACGGCAACAGTGCAGGCTGCATTGCTGTGTGCCGGTACCCTGGGAGTGCAGGAGCAAGGCATGCTGCCAGCAGTGAGCTGCTGCTGATGGGCAAGGACAAAGTAGAACAAAACTCCCCCTGGGGAGTGGAGCTGCTGTTCCCAGGCATGAAGGACCAAGGCATTACAAGGCACAGACTGTGATCACTCGTGTTTGGGTCACGCTCTTTGAGTCTGAGTGGCACCTCATTGCTTGAGTTGCAGGCGCTTCCTGAGGGAATATCCTCTGCTCAGTCTGAATCTGGAGGTAGGGCAGGCCCGTGAGGACATACCTGGGTTATTTAGGTTTAGCTCTTCACTAGGAGTCTGCTTCATGTATATCTACTGCAGACTGTTTTCAGACAGAGATCCTGCCAGGAGTCTGTGGTGCAGATCACTCCAAACCTGGTGATGTTGCCCTCACCCCTTGCCCCTCACATCTTTAAATATATTTTTCATTTGTTCTATTGTGACTTTTGAACTGCCCCTGTTTTAAGACTAAAATGAGAGAGATAAAATGTTAAATTTAATTAAAACAAAGTTTATTTTGTTATTTCATTAGCTAGCCATGTTATTTCAGGGCTTGACAGTAAAGTTATATGTTACCCTGTTGGTACTTCTAATTGTGTTTAAAGTGTTTCTTGTTCGCTCTGTCCAGAACAGTTCAACTTCTGTGCTGAGCTCCATTCTCCAGCAGCCTGGAACCAGCACAGCTAATGAGAAACACTCCAGTAATAACAGGAGCTCTCAAGGGCTCCAGATAATTGGGGAAGGGTACTATCAACTCTACTGAAAGTCAGTAAGTCAGCTGAGCTTTAAGAGCCTACAGTTAAAGATACCGAGAAATAGGGCCTGATCATTTTGGAGGTAAGAAAAAAACATGGAAGCTGGTCAAAGTAAAGCAACAGGTTGATGGAAAATACTTTGTCAGTAAATGTTGATGTAGGGACGCATCAGACCGAGGCAGCCCTGGGTTTAGTGAATTCCTGTGAGCAAGGCAGGAGGTGAGATCCTCTCCTGCCATGCTGTTAGGAGAGATACATTCCTGATGGTGCAGCTTGTAAGAGACCAGTGGGAAAATCTCACGCTCCAAGTGAAAACCTGGGACAGTTAAGACTTTTTTTTTTTCTTTCCTCATGCAGAAATAGTCCCAGAATAGAGCAGGAACTACGTGGGCCAGTCCTGGACACCTGGTCCCTCTGCTGCCTCTAGCAGCATCAGCACAATACACTTTGAAAAGAGAAATAGGTCATTGAGAGAAGGCTGCTGGGGGTCATGCTCTCTGCATGCAAAACCTTCCCCCATTCATTAGGAGTTACAGATTTGCTTAAATCCTGATCGTAAATCCAGGTATCTTGTGCAGCGTGAACCCAGGGTGGCTGTAAAATGCTTTTGCAGGGGAACCTGAATAGAGAATTACACTGATTTAGAGGTGTTTTATCTGCTGTCCCTGGTATAACTGCAGTTGCTGCTGCTGAAGTTTTGGTGCCTGGAATTTATTTGCTCCAGCAGAGAAGGTGCAAAGGGAGAGGTGTGACAGTTTAATTCTTCTCTTGTGCTCCTTGCACAGTTTTAATGCTTTCAAGAAAATATTTAATAGGCATTTAAGGCAAAACTAATCATGTGTGGAATGGAAGGGTGTTTTGAGGATAGTGGTAAAGCAGGAGAGAGATTTAGGTTTAGGCCCCTACTTTGACCTGTGAATCAGATCTACAGAAGATAGACAGGGGCTTAATTTCCAGTGATCCAGCCATGTACCTCTGACTTAATGGGTTTGAGTCTCTTTATACCTCTCTTTCTCTCCTATTTGGTGGTGCACGAGGAGGTGTTATTTCAAGCTCAGGTAGTACATAAGCTGTCTTGCTAACTTTTCTCCTTGTTTCTCTTGTTAGCTGGCACTATAGGCTTACATAATTTTATAAAAATATGCACTTCTTTCAAGTTGTTTGGTCCAGTGCTTGGATTTCCAACAGGATTGCACTGTATTTAACCTTCAGTCTGTTATTGTTTTAGTACTTTTGTCCAATATGAATAACACCTTATACCATAACATCCTCGGTGGATGTGGAAAGATGTTCCAGAACTGAAAAGTGTTCCAGGAAAGTTGAGCTGTATGGCTTGTTTGGTTGGGGTTTTTTTTTTGTTTAGCCTCTTAAAGTAGCCAGAGAAAGGGGAATAAAAACATTACAAAGGACATGTTGCTGGATAAAAGATATTCTGTTACAAATCCTGCCAACGTTAGTAACTCACATATCTTCAACAGTGCTCTGAGCTGTCAATAAGAAACAGGAATGAACCAAGATAAAACCGATCTGTCAGAAAGCAGATCGTATCGGAAAGATAATAGAATCAAATTAATTTATGGTGAGGAGATTTCACAACAGGCAACGAAGCAACACTGAAAACCACAGTCCAATGTAACCCGTTTGAAGAAACATTGTATTTATTACAGCTGTGATGATTACAAATGTTTGGTTTAAAAGGCTGTGTTGCAGTCTGGAGGGAAAAAACCAGGCTATTTATGGTCTCCAGATTTTAAAGATGGGAGCTAAAGAAAATAAGCCTGTAGACATATGAGTTGAGGTTTAATATTTCCATCTCCTTTTAAGAAAGTAGACCCGCCAGTTTGGAGGAAATTCAGATGTGTCAACATTTTGCTGGGCTTTTGAAATTGTTGGTCCCAGTTAAGATGAAAAAGTCAAAATAACCTGTTTCCACTGAATAAGAAGTTATGATTCAATAGTACCAAAAAAGCTTAACTCTGTCATTTTCCTCCAGAAGTTAAACTGCCCCAAAACAAATTATTATTTAAGACCTCCCCTCATTACTCCCCGTGCTCCTGCTCTTCCTTTCCCAGTCTGTGACCCTATACAGGGCACATAGAAGTGCAGTGGGAGCAAGTTGGTGCTGCTCAGTATGGTCTTGGGGGGGGAGGTCTATGCCTCTCCATTCTGTTAGTGCTGATCTTACCTTCATAAACCTGATCTGAGAACGGTCCATATTATGTGGCTTGCAGAGTGAACATGGTATTACAGTCCTCTCCTCCTCCCTGAACCAAAGCAAGTGAGGAGCAACCAAAGCAGGCTGGGTGTGCTTTGTCTCTCTGCACATCTGTCATCACCCTCTTTTGGCAGAAGGCAAATATTCCCTTTGCTGTATCTGAGTGATTCCCGAAGGGGAAGGAGCTGGGTGCTGTTGAGAGCTGTGGCAAATGGTTGCTTTCACCTCTGCACGCCTGAACACAGGTAGGAAGCATGCAGGGGGTGAAGACTGGCAGCAGGTTACAGGGATGGAGTGATGTCTTTCCACTGCCTGGTACTGTGCCCCAAAGGCGCCCAAACCCGTGATCTAAGGAGCAGGAGTATAGAGGCCTGAAGCTGCCTTGCCAACTCCAGAGACAGTTTATATATTGCTGTGAAGCCCAGCAGCTATTTTGGAGTGGGTGCTGTGTGTCAGGGAGACATGGCTTCTTCCCCTTCCTTCTCCACCCTCTTTCATCACCTCCAAAGGGACCTGTGCTCCAGCTAAATTGATTTTCCTCCAGTGGCTCTAGATGTGTTTGAGGAGTTTTCTGTCCCTGTCTCTTTGCCACCCCATTCCCTTTTTGCTGGAAGTTTCTGCCCTTAGTGTTGCTGCATGTGGAAATCTGTGGCTGCAATCAAACAAACGGTGCCCACCATCTCTCCCCAGTCAACTCTGTTGCTTACAAATAAAAATAAATGACCTGAATCTACTATGTTTTTAAAAGGATGAATCCCTGGGTTCCTTCTCGCTGTCAGGGCTGCCCATGCCTGCCAGCCCTGTGTGTGGGCATCGTCTGCAGCGTGCTTAGCACTGACTCTCCCCCGGCTTAATGACAAGTTCTCACTTTGTTTGTTGTTGTTTGTTTTGTTTTGTATTTTTCCCCTTCCAGCCAGGCTGACATTTAATTCTGCCTCGGCCAGTTAAATATAACCCCGAAACCTGCGGGTGAGAAAATGTGGCTCTGTCACGCTCGTTTCAGAGGAGTCAATTAGCAATGGTGATCCTCAGGACTTGGCAGCCTGTTCCTGGGCAGCCGACAGTCCTGGCCTTGCCTGTCATTCTTGGAATAACGTGCTAGGAAATGGTCTTGTGGTTTACTAAGAAAAGCAAAGCAAACAAACTCCCTCTTCCCCGCCTTTGCAACCCAACAACCTGTGGGCATAATTGATTTGCAAGATTTGCAGTCAGGATGTGGCTTTGCTGCAGATGAAGAAGTTGTTGAAGAGCCTGCTCCTCTCTGGCTTTTTGCCAAGTTCCCCCTGGTCCAGCAACTTTCCACATCCAAAGGCATCCAGCGTGGAGGCACTGATGAGGCATAGACTCCTCCTCTACCTCACGTCTTCCTTTACGACCTCAATTCCCCTTCGCTATTTCCCTGCTACAGTGCTGGTACCACTCCTATTCCCACTCTGTCCGTGGTTTCTCCTTTGAGAGAAAAAATGAGATGGGAGTAGAGTGATTCTTCCCCTGACACATCCTCTGTGTTGGAAGCTTAGCAATGTAGTAGGTGGAAGCTTTTTGAGTCAATGATGGGTCTGGTGTTGAATTTATCTTATGCCTTTTTTTTTTTTTTAAACCTCACTATGGAAGTTTCTTGGTCTCCACAATGCCCTTGCAAAGGTTCCTGCTGCTAATGTCTGTTTGAAACCTGCTGCCTGATAGTTTCAGCAGTGACCCCTTCTTTGCAGTGGTGTGAGAAATGGTGGTTTATTTTGGTCTCCAGAGTCCTGTTTTGTTTGTTTCTCTTTGCAAGAATAAACATCAGAAGCTGCATCAATGCAGAGGTACCTCTAAGAGTTTACAGGTAATGTGCTCTAAAAAAGCTGCAACCTGGGCTAGTTTAAGCCATTTATGGCTGATTTATGCAAATCCCTGCTCCCGCTCCTTCCAGGAAATGCTCCTCCCTGCTTCCCTTGTGCTTTTAGAACCTGTTTTTAAATTTGCCATGAGGGTTGCTCATGTTGGATGGACTCCTGGCCCTCTCCCCCTTGTGCCAAGCTGGGTGTGATGCAAGGTGAACCTCCAGGGTGAAGGACGCCTGCGTTGTCCATTAGGTATCGGTGAATGGGGCCAGCTGGGACTGCCATCAACCCCCTGACCTGCTCCTGAGGGGAGTAAGCCCTGATGATCCTAAAGCAGGCAACACAATGGCAATCTAGCAAACAGATGGAAATATGATATTCATAAAAGAGGAGGGGTGGTTCCCTATCCACTGCAGCAGGAATTTGGGATTAACTCTGTGCTGGTCTCTGGGGTTTAGTTGCTGTCTGTTATCACTGCGTATTTGCCATGTAATGTCTGGTCTTATAATGGATTGTACCTCGCTACAGAGTGGTGCTACCTGAAATCACCTGTGGGAAAGGGAGATGGAGATGCTGCCCAAACCCCCTGGCCACATGCTGCCTGGTGCCCATGGGTGTGCACTGGTATGAGGACAAAGTGATGGTTTTTTTGAAGGCTCTGTGAACCCATTTCCAGTTATTAACTCACAGCTGGTGAACCCAGCTTTGATTTGCTGACTTAAACTCAAGCATGATAGATGTTTGTGCATGGTGCTTGGACATCATTGTCACTTCTGTATTTTACATCTGGCTGTAGCTTATCTTCAAAACATGTGCAGCAAAATAGCTCCTCAAAACAATGTTTTGTCTTAGTGTTGAGACTTGTTTTCCTTGTGCTCCTTTGATTTTTATCTCCTCCACATTTTCTGTACGTTGCTCTAACAAGTCATAGAGGCTGGACAGTGTCCATATCACATCAATACTAAATTTCATTATACACAAACATCAATCTGGCTCTGGGCTGCCTTTTTAAACTGTCATCCAGCCTGGTGGTGTTCAGTTTCTGTTTGGGTCTGACCGTGAAAAAGCATTGGTTCAAAGCTTGTTACCCATAATGTTCAGATCAAAACAGTTCCTCTGTGTGTTTATAATAAAAATATATTTTCACCAGCTCTAGGGAGCATTGACATTTTCATCAAGGCAATTTTCTATGGCCCCAATCCATCACAACACACGAGCTGTACCATTGGTTCCAGTACGACTACACATTGCTTAAAGTAAATTGTTTGCTTAAAAGCTTGTTGGATCAGGGCCTATAAACGAGAAAAAATTGCTGATTAGAAAGTGCATTTGTTCCTGTTGTGGGATTTGATGGCAAATTAAGGACATTAGGAGGATTCCAAGATTAATGCCTCTATATTTTGGGAAAGAAATATTTTAATACTTTCACATTATCAAGAGGCCCTATAGTAAACAGAGCTTATGCAAATGGGACACTGAAGACCAAATCCCAGACATTAATGGGGTTTGATGAGAGTGAACTGGAGGCAGAATTAATCTCCAAGAGAACTAAATGGCTATTTTCATGCTTATGAACTTAACATACTTTCAGCTCCACCTTAATGAAAGACACACTCAGTTCACTGTTAAAAGAGGCACTTAAAAGGTATTAGAGGCATAAGTCCAGCTGTTACAAACTCCAATAAATTTGGATTAGGTCTCCACTGTTTGAGTTGTGTGTGTGGGTGCCTGACCTTAAAGCAAGTTGTTGGTTTTTTTAACTTATTGATATATAGCATTACATCAGGTTAATTACACGTCGCTGTATTTCATGTCATCTCGGCTCAAACCCGCATGTGTGATGTTGGAGAGCGGGGCATCGGGAGCCTCTGAGAGGGCTGGGGGGTGCTGGCTGCCCGCCTGTCACCCAGCCCTCCCCCGAGATGAATATTTTGAGCAGGGACGACTGCTCGGTTTTACAGTACGTAACTGACTCCCTGCCCTCCCTCTCCACCCCATCCCATTTCTTCATAGCCTGGGGTCCCTTCCCATCTTTCACCTTGCTTGATAACAAAGTGTATTTTAAAGTCTTTATTTATTTTGGTGCATTGGAGCAAAATGCACAGCATTGTAGGGCAGAATTAAGAACCTAAATTGATAGGGCTTTGATGCAAAATTTGTCTCCCTGGCTCTGGTCAAATATTTGGTCCCTGTGCTGTTTTGTTACGAATTCCCGGCCACCCATGGAAGGGATCATGCATGGGTAGAGCACATTCAGATTTACGGCTGCATCTGTGTAGATGGGTCTAGATAACAGCAAATCTTTTGCTCTGGAGGCACTGCAGCCACTACGACAAAAGAGATGGCTTAAAATTGCATTTCCATTTAAAGTAACATCTAGTGCCAAGGCCAGCCCAGCCATGTGAGGGAAATATAAAGCTCTGTGATAGGTGGCAAAGGAGGAGAGGGGGAAAAAATCTGGGTAGCAAGTAACTAAAATAGATGAAGTGGAACAGTTGGAAATCTCAACTTGAGTGACAAGGGAGAAAGAAGAGATCCAAAGTCAGCAGCAGATGACTCTGGTCTCATGTCCCATCCCTCTCCCCCCTCCCTCCTCGCTGCCGCTTTCCCAGCAAAGGCAAGAAAAAACCAGAACGTCTTTTCCAGACTGGGGGCTGAGTGGCCTCACATGTTGACACAGCAATAATTTTTAATGAGAAATTTTTAGTATTTGTGTGGGAGAAGTTAGCATTGTGTACACAGATGCCTCTCTGGCCACCACGCCGCAGTCCGGGCTCGGCCGCGTCCCCCTCCAGCACGGCCGTAGGGTCCCAAGGCAGATTCCTTTCAGGCGAAAGGAAACATTTAGGCTTGCTCACCTTTGAACTGCATGTGATGGTGTTTACCTTGGCAAGACAAAGTGGCAGTTTTACAGATATTAAAAACAGTCCTGAGGGGAATCTGGAGGCCTTCCTATGTTTTAATCACCCAATTTAGCCAGCCTGAGGAGTTGGCTGGAGGGAAAATGTGTGGCAAAACATGTTGTTATTATTTTTTTTAAAAATGGGGATTTAACAGAAAATAGCTCATTGCTAAAACAAGAAGGCAGAAAAAGAATGTGTGCTTTATTTTTGATGCCCTCTCCTCTGAGAGAGTAAAAAAAAATAGTGGGAATTCTCATATTAATCCATAGCACCTCCACGCTCCATATGGTTTCTTTTTCAGCATTTCCTGCTGGGCTGCGCTCTACCTCAGCTAACCCCGCTCCCCTCGCTCTCCCCGGTGCGTTCCTCTTCTAATTTGATTTCTACCTATCAGGAAAGATGGGCGCAAAAAGGTTTTGCCCACATCTTGAGGCAAGCCCTCCCGTCCCTGCCAGCACTCCCTCTGGTGTGCGCAATTAAAAAGAAAATTGGGTTTTAGTGGGGGAAGAGATTCAAAGGAGTTGTGAGTGATGTCTGAAGTTATGCTGAGGTCGGGACCTTGCTTATTGATTTTCTAACACAGCAGAACCGTGTATAAAAGGAAGAGACCTCCTTGCCTCCCCTCGATGCAAGATACTCCTCCAGCTTGGAGGAGTAAAAAAAAAAAAATACAATGCTGGCTGCAAGCAGTCAAGCTTCAACCAGCCTGTCAGACAGCTCTCTGCAGGAACACAATCCATGTTGATTTTACAGAGAAGGTTGTTATCCACATTTCACCACTGATTTATTGTTTTTTAACCAGCTCCTTATGCTAGACTTACTTTAAAAAAAAAAAAAAAGTCCTTTTGCACTTTGTGAGTGGGTGGTGGGATGGTGATGGAGGTGCCCTCCTCCTGCTCCCGTTGGGCTGGGGAGCAGTGGAGGTGAGCACTGCCATCCTCCAGCCCCTGCCACCAGCCACCTGTGACGCTTACTTTAATATCTGTTAGAATTTATGAAGGCCACAGATAATGTCTGATAAAAGATGCTCACACATCTGCTCGGCCCATGGGCAGCCTGGCTTCGAGCATGCAGAAACTCTTTCACTTGCTTAAAGAGTAAGGTGGGTACGTGGGAGATAGGGCTGATGAAGCCCCGCAGAATTAAAATGGCCAAACGCATCCTGTCGCCTACATCTGCAGAATTCATTAGGCGAGCTTGATTGGCCTTTGTTAAACAAAGATGGGATAAGGTTTCATACTTTTTCTGTGGGAGTCGAGCTAAAGTTTCAGGCTGATGATTTAGTCAGGTGTAAGCATGAAGTTTCCAATTTAGAGAAATAAATCTAAAGTGATTTTATTATCCTCTGTTTTACCCTGACACCCTGCTTCACCCCAACTCCCTGTCAGAGCACGCATGATGTGTTTATACAGGCTGCACTGTAATCGGCTGGCAGGCAATATAACACGAGACACAAAATGCGTCTTCCACCTAACTCTGGCTTTGGTAGCTTCTATATTTCATCATCTTCCTGTTCCTCCACTGGTGACTCTTCCTTTCCCCAAATCCTTCACATTCTGCCCAGCAAGGAGCATGTGCATGTTCCTGTGTGACCTGGTCTGGTGATCCTGCTCTGGCAGGGGTTGGACTGGGTGAGCTTTCGAGGTCCCTTCCAACTCCTAACATTCTGTGATTCTGTGATGTGCCCCTGCTGTGCTGGGGGTTGGGCCAGTGGGGAGAGCTGCCGGCACGCAGAGACACAGCATTTCAGCTCTTCTCATGTGCTGCAGTTTCATTTTGCTTCATTACATGTGTTTTCCAGGGAGATCTCTGGACCAGATGAGGCGTCCTTTGGCTGGAGCTATTTTAGCATACATGTCTAAGGACACCTATAAAACTTTTCTTGGTGGGAATTGGTAATTTTTTTTTTCATAAATCTTTTCTATTTTAATTCTCAATGTCTGCTTCGGGAGCAAATATTCTGTGAAAAATCTGTTAAGATTTTGACAATATATCCATGAAAAGAATTACATTATTACATTGGCTGAAAATACCCATTTTCCAAAGTTTCTTGAAGAGAAAGCAATATGAAAGTACAGATAATGATACTGAGGGGAAGAAAGCAAGTTGCTTTGGCCAGTTTTTCAGATTCTGTTGATTAAAAGTCTGTGCAATTTAGTTATTAGTTAGAACATAAGGACACAAAACAAAATAGGTCAGAATAATTTCTTCATCTCAGATATATCCCTCTTGACTTCAGCGAAGTTCCTTTAATGATGAATTTGTCCCGCTGGCTCAAAGATAAAAAGAGAGGTTATTTTTGTTTAATATTTCAACAAGGGGAAGAGGTTAGTGACGGAATTTGGTTTGCACAAGTTGTGTTTTTCCATGAAGTTTAACAAGGGCAGCCACCACCTAGCCAGCTCTCTTGTGTATTTGTCTTTTTGAGGGCTGAGTGCTTTCTCTATAGACTCTCCCAAACTCTTGCAAGGCAATTTTTGCCAGATGCAACCCACAAATGACACTCGCAGCCATAGCATGTTCATGTTCCTGTGAGCAACAATGGGAGCTGCTCTTCTTCAGGTGCCTGCCTGATTTCACTTGAGGGCAGGCTTTTGGAACACTGTCTCACTTGTCCCTGGCACTGCAGCATCTGAGTGCCACCTGGTGCCCTTATCAACATGCCTGGCCCTGTTTGCATCGAGGTTTTGCTTTTGCCAGGCAAGTATCTTGCTGCCAAACTCATGTTTGCCTCAATGCAATATTTTTCCCAATGCAATGTCCTCTGCTTTCCTATGCCTTTCTCCTGTTGTGTGTTAGCAGGGCTAAGTTCAGGCTTTCTTCCACCTCCCTCGGGTCCTTCTGGCTAAGGGCAGAGCAGTGAGAGAGGCCAAGAGCCTGCAAAGCCTGGAGATGCCTTCAGAGACCTCATGAGGAAAAAGCCAGCTCCAGCTGGGCTGTGTGGAAGAGCAGGATTTTCTTTATTCCCTGTTCGAGACAGGTCAGGAGTCATCAATCATGCGTGACATGAATGTTTGAGGTTTGATTTTCTTGTGGGTTCAAGTAATTGAGTGAGCTCAAGCAAGTGAACTTGGCGATGTGGGAATCTTCCCTGGTGAGGACAACTTGTGCACTGCAGTGTTTTGGTTGTTGCGATGTGCATGCATGGCTATTCAGCATGGGTTGGGTTTGTGAGTGTCAGGCAGGCCTGTTCTGGAGTGCTGTTTCACTGCCTCATTCTTGCTCCAGAAAAAAATGGCCTTGTGCCCAGGCAAGAAGTTGGAAGTTTCACTGGTTGCTCTCCATCCTGGAGTTCAAGGCATATGGCAGGTATCTGTCAGCCTTGGCTAAAAGCAGCTTTTCTGCTGTGAGCAGTATTGCTTTTAAGACCGAGAACAAAAATGTTTTGATGAAAGAGGAAGAAAACTTTTCCATGCTCTCTCATACTTGTATCCCTGGATGCTTTCCAGAATAATTCAAAACTACTGCAAGTGGACAAATGGAGACACCAAGCAGTGTGATGTGTGGTTTGGCAAACCCTTCTTTATCGGTGGTAATTTTTAGGGGTACCTTAGCATTCTCAAAAGAAGAAGAGCCTTAAAATAGCAACTTGTCTGGAAAAGAACTGCCATATTTTGAGGTACTAAACTGACTGAAGTAGGTGATGCAGTGGTGTGGCTTTATTTTCCTCTTGTCCTGCTGTTCCCAGGGTTAGCTATCATGAGTCACTGTCCATGACTACCTGTGAGAAGGCCCTCAGTGGTGAGGGAGCTGGGAGAAACTGGAAGAAAGTGTTAATCAACTTCATAGGAGAACAGCCCTTGGGTTTGGCTGCATTTGCACTTACCTGTGATGGGTGTTGCTGTTCTTGGTTACAATAGCCTGTGGATATCTGGAGCTAGGATGAGGGTCCCCAGATGTGGGGCTAGGATGTGCCCAGGCACTGTTCCTGAATGCAAGGATTTGGAATAATTTCTGGACCTGCTAGTTATGTGGGCCGCATGGCTGTCTCTGCCCAGGACATAAGACTTTCAGGACAGAGAGAAACAGCAAGAAAGACTAGAGAGAAAGGATGTGGGGAATTGAATGGAAAGTTAAAAAAACCCTTGATGTAGCCACATGTCTGTGAGGAAGAGGGCAGAGGCAGGAGCTGGCAGCATCTCCACATGGTGCTCGCCGGCACTGACCTAGCATCGTTGCCCTAAGCATCTCCTGCTGTCCTGCTTCCTCCCGGCTTACCCGGTAGCCCTTGTGCCAGCACGTCCCTGCTGCCACTCAAGTGGACGAGCATCGGCCCAAGAGACCACACGTGAACTTCTTGTGCGGTACAGATGTTGCAGAGTCAAAGCCTGGCCACCCTTGGTCTAGGATGGACTTGGGTTTCCAGTGCCCTGGAGAAGCAGGAAGTGCAGGAGACATGGATATCATGAGAAATGAATCGATAGTCCCCTCTCGGCCTGACCAAATATTGATTTTGCTGTTCATTTCATATCATTTTTCACCGCCTTGCTGGCCCTCGGGGTGGAGGCTCCTGCTCGCAGCCTCACAGAGATGTTTCAGGAAGGGAGGGAGGCAGAGGGACCAGACCTCTCAACAGGCAGGGTAAGGACAAGGATCAGTCACCTGCTAAACTGACCCTGGCCAGAGGGATGGCAGTGATGGGGAGGGGGGCTTTTGGACATTCAGTCTTCCCTAAAGCCTCAGCACTGTCCCGTTAACTAAGACTGCTGAGAGAGCTTATGCTGGAAGAGGTTTGCTGGGCTGCATTCCCTGTCAGTGTCCCCCTGCTGTGCTATGACTCTACTTCATGTTTAAGGTTTGAAGGGAATGCAAAGGTTCTTCCTGGCTTTTTGTCGGTTTTGGAGTATGTGCTTAATTTTCAGATCCAGTTGTTAATAAATGCAGCTATCGGCAACCACAATTCAGCCTCCCCCAGCAACTCCTGCTACCACAACTTTGCAGGAGCGCTGCTATCCAAACACTCACAAATCACGATTTTTCACTCAAAATTGTATCTGCTACTGCTGGAGGTAAAACTTTTAATATATAAATAAAGGCTAATTCTGTCCTGGTTGTTTTTCTTCATGAGGTCA
Source organism: Mesitornis unicolor (assembly GCF_000695765.1). Taxonomy (NCBI): domain Eukaryota; kingdom Metazoa; phylum Chordata; class Aves; order Mesitornithiformes; family Mesitornithidae; genus Mesitornis; species Mesitornis unicolor. The sequence goes on along the minus strand of NW_010180615.1, from coordinate 43,339 downwards.
CTAGTCCCTGAGGAATTATAAGAAAAACAGCAGAGTGCCTCACAAGAAATAGAAAAAATCATCTCTCATGGCATGAAAAAGAAAGATGTTTGGAATGTTTTTAAAGGATGTTCTGTTGCTTTCTTTGGTTATATTTTCTACCACATATACCATGTTTTCACTGGGGTTGAAAGAGATGATGTTTTCTTCATGACACTTGCTATAAGCTCGACTTGCTGGGGATTATGTGGCCAGTTATTTTTTTAAAAAATGTGTAGCTGATTTATTTATTGATATTATGATGCAAAACCACTTTGAATCCCCATTAAAACAATAATTTTCAACAATTATGTGGTCTCAAGGCAGTATTGACTTCCCATCTTCACAAATCTTTGGCTGAATTGTAAGTTATGTTACCTGATGGGGAAACACTCTTTAAAACAGGAAGAAATTGCTTATGACATTTTTTTTCAAGACATTCTGGGCAATGTTTCTTAGTCTGTGTGAAGCAAAGGGCTAACCAGCCTTAAAAGCAGAAGAAAAGCCAGCATGTATCAAACATTTGTGTGTGTTTGCATGATGTGAGCCACCTGCTGCAATGAAAAATGAAGCTAATCTTCAAATGTTCATTTTTATTTTGACTTCCTTCATTGTACTTTGCACACCTGGATGTATTGGTCCAGTCTTAACAATCTTGCACATTAAGACAAGACGTTTTGCTCAGGGGCGATGTCATGCTGGAGCAAATACCCATGAAGGTTATAGGATCACTGCCACTGGACACTCAGTGGCTGACCTGCTGTGGTGTTGGCAATAATCCTGCTATGTGTGGGAGGTTGGGCTGGGCAATCTCCAGGTGCGCTTTCCAGCAAACACATCCATGCTTCTATGATTCTTCTGCACCATTACCAGTGTTGTGTCTCCTTGTGCATTGTGGGGGACTGTTGACCTCAAGCAGCTGCAGAATGATGTGCAGCTTCCGGGACAGTGGAGTTCCTCATGCAGAATGTGGATGTGTTACATGCAGAAGACTTGAAGTCATTAACTTGCAGACAAAGGTGTTCTTGTGTCACGCCCTGTTACACATAGCTGGGCCTAAAATCTTGATTTTTTTCCTCAAGTAGGCATTTTGCTGTGGCATCTCAGTTGGAATTGCTTGGGTTTCCTCTCTAGACAAAGAAAAACCCTTCAGAGAGCAACTCAGTCCTCCAAAACCAGCTTCACCTAAGAATGGGGAGCTGGGGTTGTCCTTGGGCACTGTCTCTCTCTGGCCATAGCTCAGAAAGCACCTACAGCGGTTATTGTGTTTCATGGGACCACAGATGAAAATCAGAGGATGAGTCCTGACCCTGGATTGATCTTTTCAGATTGTGCCCCTTTTGCATGTAGACTGGAAGAGTAAACAGTGGTGAAGTCCTAACTTACATCGGCCCTGAGTGGCAAAATGCTTGTGACCAGGTGTGGGGACAACCAGACTGCACCAGCTCCTGTTATGCCTGTATTTACCTGCCTGGGCCTTCAGCCCAGTGTAGGTATAACCCATATTTCAATATAGTCCTCAACATCATAAATTTACCTGTGCAGATGGGACCCAAAGGGAATATTAGAACAATGAAGAAAAAAAAACAACAAGGAAAAACGTACCTAATAGTCAGCCTGAATCTTTGCTCAGCCTTCATTAGTACCAGCAGGGTTACAGTTACTTTTAATCATTCAACTAGCTGGACTAGTGAAACCTTTCAAGTTTCAGCCATTTAAATTCAAAAGGTCTTTAAAATATTTATTATTACTGTAAATCACACCATTTAAGGTCAAAGCAGAAGCATTTGTTGGATTTGAGCAGGATTCCAAGTTGTTTTCTTACCTGGAGGTTGAGTCCTGGTGGAAAGGTCTGTGTTTCTAATTTTGCTGTGCTATTTTGTTACTATGAGATGATGGGAACACCATTATGCCGTGCTATTTTCTATTTTTTAATTGGTTGTTCATACCTAGGTCTGGCTGGAGTTGAAAATCTCAGGGAAAAAGCCATTAACACCTGCATGTTTGACCTGCAGTTTATAAATCAGAACATGTGTTTTCATATTTCTAACCCCCCAAAACCAGAAAAATATGTTAGTGGATATTTGCTGCAAACTCAGATGCACATTGTCTTCCCAGTGTCAGCAGACCAGAGTGTCAAAAGCTATAAATCATTACAATTACATGGATTTTGCCTGAGGTCTAGCTTTGATTGATGTCTCTCCTAAATAGAATATTATTTGGGATGTGGAACATGCACACTTCTGAACCTGCTGCATTAAGGTTGCAAAATGCCACTCTTGCTCTTTCTGTGTGCGCACACGTGTAGGCTATCTAAAAGTCTTGGTGGCTTTCTCCGTGTTATTTGTGTGATGACTGGCATCTTAGATGGCTTATTTAGCTTGCTGTTGAGGAAAACACTTAAGCAAGTAGCTGCATCCTGTTGCAATCACTGTTGAAATCAGCAAGACTGATTTTTGCACTTGCAGTTCATCCCAATTTAGCTGAATAGGATCATTAACAAAGTGCATGGAGTGGCTTATACTGATGCAATGGTGCAAGTGTGGTGGGATAAATGCTCTTCTCTTTTGATCCCAAAGCAAATCTCTCTAAGCACTGTTCTGAGCTGCTAAACTCATCCTTCCTGCTTTTGATGAGCACACCTTCAGCAAATATATTACCAGCACCACCTTCACATTCTCAGTGTGACTCCTGTTGCTCACCTGGTGTTGCTATCCAGACTGTGCTAGGTGTTGTGCAGAGACATGATGGGCCAAGAAATCCAAATCTCCAAGTGGGTTTTCAGTCCTTTCAACATTCGTGTTTTGCTTTATGAGGTGGCACAAGGAAAACGTGCTTGGGGGGCTGACTTTTTGAAGGTGATATCTAAGATTTCGCTGACTTCCATAGAAGAAAAATTGGACCTAATTACATCTCTGAGCTGCAAACTTTCAACTGCAAGAAAAGAGCAATTTGCATTATAGCCAGTTTTGATTTTGTATTTAAGCCATACATTTAAAAGAACAAAATAAAAACACCCCAAAAAGCCAACAGAACCCAACAGATGGATCAGTGGACCATGATAGAAAAAAGTGTATATGAAAGAAAAACAAATCAATTGACATGGGAGCATTGCCCCTTTAAGAAGTTCCTACCCCTGCTGTCCTGTTATTTTAGGTGACAAAGATTTTTTTTGGTTTTTTAGGGCAAGGAATTAAACATAAGGAGGAAAAAAAGGAGAAACTTTACATCTTGTTTTTTTCATCTCCTAGAGTAATGGCACTTACTTGGAAATTGTTTTAATGGTTGCCTTACCCTTTAAGACCAAAAGTCCTAACTTGAATCGATGTACTTAGCTAAAAATCCCTGTAGAGATTTGGGTTTCTTGCTCGAGCTGCCTAGAGTGGTGAGTTCAGGCCTTTGCAGTGATTGTCAGCTAAGAGAACATTAATGGAGTATTAGAAAAATGAAGTCCCCGACCCCTCCTCCCTTCTGGCTGGTTGTTTCTACATGGTGGGAAGGAAAACATTTTCCCCGTCAGCCATTTACTGTGCAACAGGGGGAAACTGTCAGTTTGCTATGAGCAAACCCCTGCAAGATAAGTCAAAATGATTTACCCTGTAAATAAAGTGGTCTGTTTTCTTTACTTGGAAGAATTGCCCATGTGGCGAGACTTCCTATGGGAGGGGATGTGGTTGGCCCTTTGCATTTATCCACTGTGTTTGTCTTTTTTGCAAAAGCAACATTGGAAAGATTAACAAGTCTGTCACTGAAGGAACTGATATATCAAAGCTGCAGAGACAAAGCAGACCATTCATTCCTTATGTTTCTGAAATCTCACTTCCAGTGCAAACCAGGTCGTCCCATTTAGGTCCAGATGAAAGGAGGGATTTCCCTCTTCCTCCTTCCCACCCTAAAGTCTTGGGGATTTTTTATATCTGTGTTTATGTCCATATATATGTATTTAAATGCATGTATATGTGTGTCCATATGCACATGCTCACTCTGTATTGCAGTTGGACACCTCCCGGGCTGGTGAGTTATTTGCCACTTCGGGAGAGGCTGTGGGGGTGCAAGGAGACAGGAGTGATCTGAGTGAGTACTAGGCACCAGGGATGACTGATCCCGTGGACATCCCAGAAATTTAGGATGAGTCTCTCAACGCTTCTCTTTTATCTCCTCATTGTAAAATCTTGAAGATTTTTTTTTTCACCTAACCACAGAGGTGAGGAGGGGAAGAAGATAAGGACATTGCTGTAGAGGGCACTGGATGTCTTGAGAGCCCTTCCATCTGTGTGACTGTGACTTAGTGATTACTAAGATGGTTTCCCTCCGTGCAGAAAATCCCATACAGAAATACCCATATGTATAGCATGTCTGACAGGTACCAGCTATGCAGGATTTACGATGCACAGAACATACGCATATAGATCATACTGATCAGTGCGTATGTAGAGAGGAAATAAATTCACTTATCTCAGGCTGAGGGACGATTTGAAATTTCTGTCATTGTGATACTGGGTCCACGTTACCATTTCTAGGGAGGAAAAAGAAAAAGAGTATATAAAGGACAACCCACAGATGTGGCAGTCCCAGCTTGTAGTCAATGCTTGGCAGATAGAAATGCTTTCTAGTCGCATGTTTCACTTTAGGTCTTTTCATTTGTCTATTTTATCTGGTCACCTATATGCCTTTGTTATTCCTTCTATGGCAAAGAAACGCATACTGCACTGCTGCTTCCAATGTCAGAAGGGCTGTTTTAAACCCTTATGTGCATAAGCAGCTGGTGTCCAGATAAGGATTTCAGCATGAAAAAACCACCCCTTACTCTATTTAAAACTGCCATTTGTAGATGTGCCATATGCTTCCCAGCATAGTCAGCAGAGAGGCAAGAAGGAGCATACGGCATGTTTTTCAGGGTGTCACTTCTGTCGCACTCTGACTCAGAGGAGAAACCCCTCTGTTGGGAGGTGCTGCCTCCCCAGATGTGCTCAACTCCATCTGGAAAGCAAACCTCTGTTTTCCTGGGACTCCCTTTCCCATTGGCCTGTAGAGCTTCAGCTGCCTGCCCCTGCACCCTTGTTTATGCCTCAGGCAGGGCAACACATGTGTCCTGAGCTGTGGAGGTGTTTCCTTGCTTGCTGTTGTTGCTGGAGGACATCACCCAAGCAGCACAGCTGTGGTGTTATACCACACCAGGGACTGACACTTCTCTGTCCTGATGGGGTGGGATAGTCCTGCCTGCTGTGAAAGTTGTGCCTATATGGATGTGGTGGCCAAGATCTGATGTCCTCAGTCAGTGGGATGCTGGCAGAGGTCTGGAGGGCATCCCTGGTCTTTGGTGAGGCTTCTTACAGCAGTGAAACTGCTGCTTTGCCCCTGCCCATCACGTGTGTGCCCAGTGTGTGCTGGTGATGGAAGATGGGAGAATCAAGTCCTGCCAGGGTCCTGCTTTCCCTTTCTTCCCCAAACCATTTATCAGAGAGAGGGGAAAAAAGCCCTGTTCCTAGTGCTGCTATATGAAAGATTTTAAGACTTGTGTGTCTTCTGTATTTCTCCTTGCTTATTCCTGCATGTTTCTATCCAAAGGACCCTTGGAAAGAAGGGGGTGAAGATGAGATGTGTATAATTCACCCAGCTGGCAAGAAAGGTCTGTGCCTGCATTGGAGGGGCAGTGAGGTGGTTAAGGACCTTTTCATGGATGAAGAGGATTGAAAATTTATATCCTTGCTGTGGAAGGAGCTGGTTCTGGGTTTCTTGCATGCTTGGGAGATTCTGGCTTCAGAGCTCTCTTTTTTTCCTTCTTAACTTTTCTCTTGTAAAGATTTGCATTCAACCTGGTACAGAGCACAAAAATATTCAAAGCTGTGTCAAACTGGACCTTTATTTATTGAACCATAGCCAGTGCAAACTTCAGTGACAAGCTTTTATATGGCCTTTGGCTATATTCTTACCTGAATAAATGGAAAGTGTTTCTCTTCTGAACAGCTGGGTTGTATTTTGTATAAAATATGTACATTCTGGAGAAAACAGTAAATACGGCCATGAACTCCTGAGCTCGAGTTTCTTCATCAAATATCCACCACTTCCCCAAGGTAAAAAAAAAAAAAAAAAAAGGAAAAAATGCAAAAGAAAAAAAGCCCAGAAAATGCTGCAGCTTCCCTGCACAAATGACAATGAAATACAATTGCCAGGCACAATTTCATCAAGTTTTACAACAATCGCTTTTGAGCTGTTAAGTATGCTGTGCTTTAGTCAAGGATCTTGTGCTTTTGTACACAAGCCTCATGTTTGGTGACATTGAACCTTTGCATGCAGATACCGATTATTCAAAAAGTGGGGAGGAAAGAAAACTCGGGAAAGCTATTTTACGTTTGTGCTGCAGATTGTTCCCTTTAATCTGCAATCAGAACAAAGACTCACTCAGTTTTTATTACAGTCCTCTCAGAGGCTGTTAGCTACAGTGTGAACCCCTCTGGGGTTAAAGTGTAGAAAAATTGGGAGATGCTTGTGGTTTTGAGGGAGAAGTGGAAGATTCCAGTGAGAGAAAGGTTGGTGCCTCTGTTGGTGAGTAACAGGAGGCAGTGTTAAGTGAAAGATGTTAGCTCATTTACAATCACTTTAGTTCAATTTACTCACTGAGGTCACCATCCTGCAGAGTTCTGTGCAGGCTTTATGCTTTCACATATGAATAGTTTCACTGAAGTCCTTAGCTTAACATAGTCATTATCTATCAAGAACGAGCCATGGGCAGGGTGATGGAAGTGATGCTATTGTTAGCCAGGTATACACAATACATACCCTGCTTGCGTTGTCCAAAGCTGTGGTTGAATTCTGCTGCTTTCGCTTGGAGGTACTTCTGTTTTCCTTCTCAGCTTTTCCATTAGATCTCTTGTGTTTCCCTCCAAATTCAGCATTTTGGCACCAGCCTGTGGGAGCAGGCTTCTGGGACAGGTGACAGAGTTCCTTGTTCAAGACAGCTGTGGTTTCAGGCAAAACATCTGCTGATGAGTCAGGAAAAAGGACACAGAATCCTTGCTGGGTTTGCTTTAAATTTTCTGACTCTTGGAAGTTTTTTCTCCGGGAAGAAAAAAGTGAGAAGTCATTGCTAGATGCTGTTCCTGTCTAGAAAGGCAGCTGAGCTCTGCGTTACTCAGCAGTCAGTGGGCACAAAGCATGGTTGCACCTTCTTATGAAGTCCACCTATGTGGTGTGGAGAGGAGAAGAGTTGTCTTCCAGGTAGCGCTGCCATGACTGGAGGAAGGGCATTGCCAATCCCTGCATCCCAATATGGCTTGTGAGACGTTCACAACCACAGAATAAATATCATGGGAGCCTGGGTGTCTGAGAGAGTTCAGGGAAAGGCTGGTGTTGGCTGAGGAGCAGCTGAAGCTCTTATAGCCACATTAAAATCCAAACAATATAAGAAAAGAATGTGTATCCATGATAAATGGGACCTTCCAGACCAGGCTGACAGATGAAGTTGTAGGGACCAGGAAAGAAAGCTCCTGTACAGTGAAGCTTGCATGGATTAGATAAGGGTTTAAATGGCAAAGTTACATTGAATGCCAAGACTAAGGCGTCTCTTCCAATTAATTCCCTGTCCCACATTGTAACTTGAACTGCCAGAACGTTGAGGAACCAGTGCTGTTTGCCTCCCATCAGCCATTTCAGTGAGGGTGACTGTAAAAAATACCCAGAGCGGTGCTGTTTTCAAGTTATTCTCTACAAAGCTGCATGACTTATAGTGAGCACAGATGGTGAATGCCGCTTCTTGACTTTACCAGTCATGAGATGCCAGAGTGCAAGCAATTATTTTTCTTACCATGTCTCAGTTTCCTTTTATAGTAAGTTTAATATGCACATGTTTTCCCCATCTGATGCTTAGCGTAGGAAGATATCATTCATTAGTCTCACATTTTACGGTGTTGCTTCATGTACCGTATTTCAGAAAAGGGTTGCTAACAATCGGCGGTGTACCTTCATTACTGAGCTGCAGCATGTTGCAAGGGGTTAAAACGATCCAGAAAAAAAAAATCCCCTCCTTTGTAACCTTTGTTTCAAAATCTTGACAACCCAAGGATGTTTGCTTTTCTCCCTGAAGGTTAAGTTGTCCTAACAGGTGCTAATTTCGTGTTTTCTTATGGAGATCTGTCCATATTAGAAGCAACTGTGAGCAAACAAAAAAGCCAATTAGAGTGCAAGGGTATTCTTCCTCCTCCTTGTTTCCATGTAGTCCCCAGCTATCTCTATCAGTCACCTTAAGCCAGAGACTTATCCTTTCAAACCTGCTTGAGAATCTGTAGACTTGTGCCCTCTTTGGGGGAAAAAAACACCCTTTTAATATCATGGGAAAAATACTGTCATGGGCGAGTAGATGATCCATGCTAACTGGGGTTTGTCAACAGCTTTGGCAACCTGTGTAGCAGGGTTTGAGATTAATGGAGCCAAAGACTTTAAGCAAATATTGTTGGCGTGTAGTTAAACTGTCAAGAGAGCAAGAAAAAGACTTGCTCTGCAGCCACTAAATAAAGATTTGCATTCACCAAACACAGTGAACCTTTTATTAGCAATTATTTGCAGCTCACTACCTTCCAAAAAGGAAACAACTTGGTGTAACTTATTGTCAAGGGTTTATTTGCAGTTTGGGGCTTCCCCCACCACCCCCCTCTCTATTTTGA
>NW_010180615.1:20370-34630 GCF_000695765.1 Mesitornis unicolor | reverse complement strand
CAGGAATGAAGCTCTACCATCTCCACCTCTTTCAAAATCTTATGGGCCAAATCTTTGTGCCACAAATAGTTTCATTTGATTTCAGAGAAATTTGAGTCTTTGGCCAAATTTGTACAGGCTGTTAAAATTATAAAATCCCCCAAAATCAAACCAACAAAAAACCCACAAACAAAACCCTTACTGAAATTACCCAAATCCAAATAATGATTATTTATTATGACAATATGTCAACACAAAGTCCAAAATGTTTTCTTCCATGTAATCAACTATCTAGTTTGTGAGAAGTAATAAACCAGAACAGCACATCAATTATAATATTTTATGGTTATTTTATGCTCTTGGCAAAATGCATGTGCTGTTATCTCAAACCTTATTAAAGCTCAGCTGATTAGAGATTGAAGTTTTTACATAAGTTATTGATGTTGCTTCTTTTATTCAAACATTTTCATAACAAACTAGCTAGGAAAATATTTTTCTTGGCCAGAGTCTTAAGTTGAGAGACTTATGTTGTAGGTACGAGTATGCAACTGTTTGTTTGGATTAAGAACACTGAACAAACAGCTCTGTGCATCTGTCTTTGTTGTGCTACAGAACTGTTTCAGATTTATGTTTTTTAAAATGAGACCGAGATCTTATGCTCAGAAAATGGGCTATTTAAAACTGACCTGTACAGATCGCTCGTGCGTATTAGGCTCCTTGGTTATTCAGTGGCTGCCCAGCTCTCTAGCTCCCCTTTCATAGAAATTTCTGATCTATCTGTTGCATTAAAATCCAGTAATGTTGGTCTTTTCCCAAAGAACTAGAGTATTTTCTCTGATTTAAAAGGAAATTATTTCCTCGGTTATATCGTGGTGCAGAAAGGAGGTGCTTGCTTGCGTATTGATGCAGCAATGCATTTAAATCAATTGGTGAGTTCCAGAGCAGGAGGTTGAAACCTCAGTGGTGAGAGAAAATCACAGGAAACCATAGGGACTGGGACTTACTCCACCTCAAGGCACCTTTTCTGTTCCTCTCCTCTGGCTCCCTCAGCAGCCTGGTGAGGCATCTGCATCTCAAGCAGAAGAGTACTTCAGGTAGCCAAGGTGACTCATGCTGTGGTCTGGAAGACCAGAGTGGTCTAGGTACACCATTTTAGAGCTCTCAGTATATATGAGAGGAGTCTCACCTCCAGTTGTGCTTCTTACAGCACTGCAGGTTGATTTATCTGCTTTCAGCCCTTTCTGTACCGCTGTATCTTGTGCTGCTGTCTCCCTGCTCCCCCTCACCTATCTGGGGTCAGAGGGCACTCACCTACTTTATAGGTGATGGAGAAATGGGTGTTTAGAGATGTCACATAACTCTTCAAAGCCTTAAAAGCAGCTTGTGACAAAAGGGAATTGGATCCAGGTCTCATAAAAATCTAGACCACCCTTCTAGGAGTCCTTGGGAGAGAAAAGCAAGGGAAACTTGTTGGAAAACCCCAGTGATTGGAGGGGTACAAGACTTGGCGTCAAGGAACTCTTGCAAGGAAAGATGCCCTTCATGTGAACAGAATTTAGAAAACTGTGTGCCCAAAGCTTGTTTTCTTTAGCTGGATCAGCTGATCCAGGAAAAGATTATTGTCTGGAAATCTCGTCCCTCTATTTTCAGACCACCATAGCTACAACAGCACTACCCACTGGGAGAAAGTACTCCCTGGAGAACTATTTTTGGGTCAGTATGTACATGTCTACTTCTACCTTTGAATGTTTCTCCAGGTTCTGGGAAGGAAGTCTAGAGGCAGTTTATTACAGAAATGCCACTTAATTTCCCTTTGCCCTTTTGACATAGAAAATGCATATCTGATGGAGGTTATTTGTTTTCACTTGCCATGTGCTAAGAAAGTTTATACATTGCAAGTATTACCAATCTAAACAACACAGGCTAATTGGTGTCCTTGTAAAAATAAAACAACATGGTTGTTTGAAGGACTGTCATGTGTTCTGGAGTAGAAATGTTTAACTGTCAGAAAGATTCGGTGTCTGTGATCGAACTTTCCTCTATCTTCTGAGTTTATAGCTATAGGAAGTCCTTCATCCCTGTGTCATCTTCAAGCGTGATTTAATGCAGAGAATTGGATTCTGCACATTTAAAGGAATTTTTTTGATAATAGACAAATGTCTTTGTATGGGGCATTAATGATCCTGGTCACAAGTGTAGTGATCTGTACTTGACAGAGTGATGTACTGTATCTGAAAAGTGTTTCTTAACACTTCAAAGGGAAGTCACAACAGCAGAAGTGAAGAAAGATGAATGGCTGTTGGGAACAGCCTCTCACAAAGCATGACGTGCTGTGTGTTAAACCTGTGCTTGTAAGGAATTTAGCACTGAGGAAGTTACCATGTGTCAGCTTCTGCACAGTAAGATGCTTATTAGCTAAGAGATCTGCTGTCGGTACCTTGAGGGTGCACAGATTAACTTTGTAGTAGCCTAAGAGCTTAACTACACCAACACATTATCTCTGCAGCCTTACCGGGTCTTTAAGGTGCTCTAACACCCTGCTTATGGCTGTACTGATACTGGGATAAAAGCGTTTCTGTTGACATGGGCTGTTGTCAGGCAGGTGCAGAAGCAGCTGCACTGCAGCAAGGTATCAGTAAGGTGAGCAGTGACCTAGACACACTTTTGGTTGAGTGGTGCTCTAGACTCATGATATATGCTACTGGGCAGGAAAAAGACATCCGAGAACGAATACTAAGTCACTTCACTTCCCTCTGCTCATTTGGCCACAGAAGCCAGTATGTATGCATGCCATCAGCCAAAGAGCCATAGAAAAAAAGAGTTTCTTTACCCAGGATGTTTCTCTTGGCATATCTTGAGCCCCCTGAAAATGTTGGGCAGTTAAGGTTCGATGCCATGAGGAAGCACATAGCCGTGTTGTGCATACACAGTGTAACTGGGACATTTTGGTGTAATAGGCAACATTTATGGAATAGGCCTTCCTGAATGTATGGCATCCCAACTAGGGATGTTTGGAAAGTTAGAAACCTCTGAGCAACTGTATAAAGGTCTGGGCAGGTGTAATGGTAGTCCCTGCAGATATCTCTCTGCTGGATCCTTTACATTTGTTATGGGATTTCCTCCTTGTATATGGAAGGAGATCATGGTTGTTATTGTTGTCTTGCTGCCATCCTCCCTAAGCTCTCTCCTAAAGAAGAAGGAAGACAAAAAGCACCAGAAATGTTTTGAAAATGTCTGAAGATGCAGCTAGAGAGTTGGCTCACTTAAAAGGTTGACTTGAATTGGACAAATTATTTCCAGAAAAAGATGCTTCTGAGGCACTGAGGTCCTGACCAGTGCAATTCAGGCAGAGATATTAAGGATTCTGTTCTTAAGCACTGTCCAGGGCTCCTGGAGGACTCAAGCTCAGGTGGTGGACTTAGCTTTGAGAGCTCTGGAGATCCTTGTGTGTGTGCTTATCAGCTGTTTCTGAAGCTCTTTTTTGAGTTCAAGAGTGTGTGAAGCTACCTGGGAAAATGTCACGTGTATTTCTATCTTGAGGAGCTATGATGCTGCTTGCTTTGAGCTGGCTGAATTCAGGTAGCAGCTGTAGTTGTGAATAGCTCTGGTTTTACTCCCACCAGCAGTGGTACTGGGTGGAGGTGCAGCCATGGCTGGGTTCAGGGAACCCCTCTGACCATGCATGACTTTATGTGGGGGCACCAACATCTGCAGAAAGGGGTGACTCGGGGTGATGGGGGAGCAGAGGGAGAGGGCTGCGGTGGTTCCCAGCAGAAGCTCGCATCACGTAAGTTATTTCCTCTCCAGCCCATCTCAGGACGCTCCTTGTTGACATACGTGTTTCCATTTACACTGCAGTATGTTTGCCAGAGGGCAATTGCTCCTTTAACCCGAACCTTTCTCTTTATGCCTTTTCTGTTTGCTCATTTTAACCCTGTTCCCTTTATCACTGCCCATCCCTCCCCTTCTCTCTCCTCCACCTCTGATTCCTATTTCTGAATCTGCCTTGTTTTTTCACCCTTTTTTTTATTTCCATCTCCTCCCACTTGCTGAATTTGCCCACCCCGTCCCCTCCATCTTGACTGCTTGCTTCTATCTTTCCTCCTCATCCTTTCTTTTGTTCTTTTTTTTCTATGCTCACACTGAGCTAAAGGCCATTCTCACATGGAAAGAGATGGCCTCTTTGGGGTCACATCTCTGTCTCTGATTTCATTTCATCATGTTTTGAGGTTTCTGGAGCTTTGAATCTCCTTTTTAAAATTATTTTCTTGTAGCAGTTGAACGCACTGCAGGAGTGCCCAGAGATAGCAGGTAGCCTCCATCCTAATTTCACAACAAAGCACCAAAACGGGAAGCTTTCAGGGCTGTGTTCACACCAATGTACCATGGCTGAATTTGGTGGAGCTTTGTCTTTGCACCAGCTGAGGACCTAGTTCAGGATTGAGTTACTCCTTTTGTTCGAAGAAGGGGTTTGCGGCACTTACAATATTTTCCTGGATTGTGTACATGCTTTGAGTTTGATTTTCAGCATTTCCTACTTTCAGTTATTACTACATAGCTTGGAGCCAGTCCCCAGTCTCATATAATAATGACTTTTGTATCTCCACTCCGCACTCCAAGCCAAATCCATGCAAAGAATCATTGTCAGTGGAACAGCCTTGCAGAGAGGCATGGCTTTTCATAAAAGTTTTTAAATATATGTATATATGTTGGCAAATGCTGTGTAAATGTTATAGCTTATCCTGGCAAAACAGCACTTTTGCTGTTACAGTGGATTTCCTTAGGGAAACTGGTATAAATTATCCCAGCGGAAGAGCCCTTTTTGCCAGTTGTGAGGAAGGTAGGCTCAAGAGCGGTGCCAGTGAGGCATTACTGACACAGCTCCAGCCCTGGAACTGAATCTGCATTGTCTGAACCTGTGCCGAGGACGTTGGCATGTTTAAAATTCGAGCTAAAGTGTCCGTGTAGCTTTATACATGCGTGTTTTTTCAAAATGGCAATCTGCTCGCTCTTTTTTTTTTTTTTGTATTAGCAACTTTTTTAGGGAAAAAAAAAATAGATCCCATGAGGAAATCAATGCTAAAGGAGCCAAGAGTTTTGGATTGGACTGAACAGAGCCATGGCTTTTTTTCTCTCTTCCCTGGTGACTGGAAATTTAGGGATCAGTATCACCCCCTCGGCCCAAAGATCACTTTGGAATCAGTTGCCTTTGTGCCGCTAAACTATTGTGCTTCAAAGGCTTCACTGCATCCATGAGCTCTAGAAAGTTGTTTTAAAAGAGGCGAAGGGCAGATGTCTGCACTCCTGTGGCTCTGGGATCTGAGGACTGGTGGGAGAGATCTGTGTGCCATGGAGCCGGTGGTTTTGCAGTGCAGAGGAGCTGTCATAGAGTAAGAATTGCTCCCATGGGTTACGGCTGCACAGGTCAAAGTCATCGTCCATTTTGGAAGGTGGGGTTTTAGATTGTGCATGCCCTGGGTTTGCACTTTGGACCCCAATCTGCTTGTTGTTGTATCAGGGTTATGTAAACCCCAAGTAAAAATAATTTGAGCGGCAGTGCATACAAGCTCGTTGCGCCTTGATAATGAGAACGCCACCACGTTCGCTCATCACACTTTGAAATTAAAGTTGTAGTGTCATAAAAAGGAATTTTTATTGTTTTCAGAGAACATAAAAGCCCTCGGAGCAAAGTCAGAAGGGTATTTGGATGAATAAGGTCAAAGTCTGGTGTACATAAAGCGAGCATTGTACAGCGTTGTAGGTTGTACTGAGTGTCAGCAAGTTACTGGAACCTCTGATCCTGTAAACACCAGTATGTGTGCATGGGTTTACCCTTGTAAATACCCTCATTCAAATACAACTCTAGTAAAGTTATACTGGAACTTAAGTGTTGGAAGAATCAATATTCTCTCAATAAAATGGTAAGGAATCAACATTTAGAAATCCTGAACTGACCCCGAAGAGGTAAAATGTGGATTTTCCTACAAAACTGAATTGTCAAAATGGTGAAGTCTTGGTTAAAAGCTTTTGTTTGGACAATCAGAAATGTTTAACCTTGATTTTCATGTTTGAATTTTGTAATAACATCCAATATTATTTGAAATAACTAAAACTTAACTGTAAAAGCAAAAAATGTAACGACATTACAAAAATATTTTTTTTTCCCTTTTGGTAAAATTTCCATATAAATCACCTGGTTTGCAGAGAAGGACTTAGCTTTGATACGGATATCTTTTGTCAATACTTTTTTACTGAGCTCTAATATTCAAGTTAGCCAGACATCTATTTTCCTGACCAAAAAACCCCAAAATGCTAAAACTGTTTTCTAACAACTTCTAGAAGAGTTAAAATGGCTGTCTTTAAATACTTTAAAAAAGTGTTTTCTGTATTTTGCTAAAAGCAAAACAACACAAAACGTCCCTCCAGTTTATCTTAAAACTTGGATGTTTGGGGTGTACAAAATCTGTCTGTTGATACTTGGGTGTATTTTCTGACGGTATTTTGAAATGTGAAAGGAAAAAAAAGTAAACCAGCACTTCTGTGCAAGAGAAGGCAATTCAGTCATGAGAAAATACTGTGTGATGAGAGGACCAAAAAATTCATTTAATCACCCAACTTTCATCAAGGACCAGTATTAAGACCTTTGAGAGGTGTAAATCCTCTTCATTGGCTTTAGCTGATGGCGAGTGAGGTTCACCTCTGTTCATCTGTTGCATGGCCACAGATGGTGTCTTCGTGCTGGGTGCTGTGCAGCTCTGTTTGCTTCAGCAGTTCTAGCTGTGCTTCTCCTCTAAATAACCAGCTGTATTTACCTTATAGTAGCCCTCCATGGCCTGGTTTTCCAGCCAAAGCAAGGATGACCCTGGGCAAAGATCCTCTCTGTCCACAGGACGTGAGAGGTGTGGCAGGAGGAGAAGGGGAAGGGGAGATGCAGAGGTTGGTAACCCTGCTCCTTGCCAGCTCCATCTCAGCTCATTTGAAGCTTTGAACAATTTGAATAATGGCTCTGCACAGAGAAATAAAAGGTGGCCAGGAAAGCTTGTTGAACCAAATAAGATTTTTCTTCTTTTTTTTTTTTGCTTTCTCCAAGTGAGAAAAGGCAGTGGGACTTGCCATGAGTGGCATGACTCACTGTGACAGGAAAAAACCCCACTGAGCCGCAGCGTGTTTGCTTTTGCAATGGTTGCGTTGCTGCCCTCCTCCATCCCTTCCCTATTCTGCTCCCCAGCCCACGTGGCAGACATTATGCTGATCTGTTCTTAAACTGTTCTGAGTTTCTTTTTGGCCCCAGCTGCAGGGGAGTGGCATCACACGAGTGACAGCAGTGCATTCTGTGGCTCTGCCAGCCGTGCCCAGCCTGATCGCCCCAAAGTCAGAGCAAACCCAGTCGCGCATCATGTGCAAAGCGTGGGAGCAGCCTTGTCCGTGGGCTTTCTGGGCTCCTCCCACAGTGGGTGGAAAAAAAAGATAAAGGAAAGAAAAAGAAAGGATCAAAGTGTTAATTGTAAAACATCTTGTGGTGCCAGGTGGAAATGAAAGCAGGGTGATCAGTGAAATAACCGACGAGGATGGAGCCGAAGTGCATTTTCCAGCAGCTCATTAGAATAATGAGGAGCCCACAAAGGACATGGGAGATGCAAACGAGCTTTGTTGCTTTGTCATTATTTTTAGGAGCAATGTGATACCACTAAAGACTGGGTTAATAACAGATAATTGCCTGGCTTTACTCCTGCTTTTTTCTCTCTCTCTTTTTTTTCCCTCTTCCCTGAATGGTTTTATGGGATGTGAACTTAGTAATGTTGTGGCAAAGTGTCATTTCCTTTTTTATTGGAATGACTCAAGTCTGTGCATTGTGGTGGAGGTCAGAAGCACGTTTATGAAGTTTGCACTGTGGTTAATCAGTAGGAGCATGGAAGTTTCCTTCTCTCTTTCTCTGGCTCTTCACTTCTGGCGGGGGAGAATAGAACAAACTCTCCATAAATTTGCCTGGACCATGTTGTTCTGACATGAGCTTGATCCTGAAATGATGTCCAGTGAATCAGCCCACGAGTCCTCCCGAGACTTCCTACCCCTATGTACTGCTGTGCTCAGTCTCTGCAAGGCTTGAGAATCTGTTCACATGAAGCTTACGGAAGCCCTGAGATTTCGGACTACAGAGGTGTCTGGGCTACCGGTTGCTTTTCCTTCTTTGCCCAGGCCCATTGGGCGACACTTGGTGAAGGCTTTTCTGCCTGTGGCCTGTTTCCTCTCCTGTTCTGGTTTTGCCTTTTTTCAGGCTGGACTGAAGGCTGCTGGTCTTGGGTCCCTGGACAGCCTCAGCAGTAAGGACCTTCCTCTTAGTTGTGTCCTGGCTGCTGGGGCAGCAGTTGGGCAAACTGAGATCCAGGATAGGGCAAGTGGAAAGTAGAAGTGCTTTAATCACTGGTGGTAATGCAATAAAACAAATAAAGTTGCTATATTTGACTAATTATGTCACCATTTCAATAAAACCTCTGTTTTAATATATTAGTTGATATAATTAATTTTTATTTTATTTTTTTCTTATCTGAAGGCCAGCTTTTGACCTTATTTTATGGCTTTGCTGTAGCTGTCTGACTTCCTGGGTGTGCAGAGACTCTTGGCTGTCATCAAAGAGCTTCCAGTTGCTCATGAGCTGGCAATTGCTGACCTAATGTGACGTTCAGGGTCTGTATTTGCAAGGAGCTATAGTTATGGTCAGTCTGCCAGCTCACCCCAAAGTCCATCACACCCTCTCTGAACTGACAGTGGTGATGAAGGACTCCATGAGGACAAATATAGCCATGCATGGCCAACAAGCAGCCCTCCTAACAGGGACCTGGAAAGGGAAACATTTAGCAGCACAGTCAATTGGAGTGTGAAGCTGTTTGAAAAAGAACCAAAAATACTTAAATTTGGTGGAGCTGAAAGGAGAAAACATCATCAGTATGAGGAGGAACAGGACTTTCCACAATATAAATTAAAAAAAACCCCAATGTTCCTTAAACTAGACAGACTTTCATTTTTGGGTCGGTGATTTTCAAGAAAATTGTGTGCAGGAAAACTGAGACAGAAGGTTTCAGGCTCTTCTGAAATGCCCTGACTTAGCCCAAACCCATATAAGTTAAAGCTAAAAATGAAAAATAAATTTTTATTGTACTTCAAAGTCCTGTGTCTCTAAGAAAAAATTGAGGTACAGATAAACAAAAGCCTCTGGAAATACAATTGTTCAAATCTGTTCTGGGTTACATCAGTGGAAAACCTAGAATACAGTCATCAAATGTATTAATGCCCATCAAAAGAATATTAGTGAAGAGATTCGCTCTTTCTAATAAAACACATCAACTAGCAAATTTTACAGTGAAGAGGAAGTAAGCAACCAGTTTAACTTGATAGCTATCTGTCTACATGGGTAAAGAATTTATAGCCATAACATGGGATAGCAAAATGTGTGACTTAAGGTCAGGGGTTAATCCTTTATTTGAGCCCGCTACATAGCCTGTTGTGTGGGACAGAACAGATGCTCCACGTCCATTCAGGCCTTGTAGTCAGATATGTGGACACTGTGTTTCAAGGGGTGGTCGTGATGGGATGTCCAGCCCCATATTAGGCTTTCACAGACACTGAAGACCTTGGAAGAACTGATGTGGCTGAGACTGCATGTTTGGTAAGCAGCAGAGAGGGGTCACCTGAAGGGATGCAGATGGGGAGAGTGTTGTGGAAAAGGCAAGGAGGTATTTGGACCAGCAGAAAGTCATCAAAGCTGATGCTAGCTTGCCTGTGTTCAGACTACTTTGAGATAAACTGTGGTGAAGCAGAGACAGTGTTTGCCTGCTGCTACCCTACAGCTTTTCTCATGCTTTTATGCTGTATTTGATTTATAGAGGCACTTAGTGGCCAGATGTGAGGGTATAAGCGGCAGTCAGGGGGGTGTTAACGTAGGCTCCTCTTGATCTGTTTCTAATGAATACTCAACCATTTAGTCTCACTTTCTTAGCTGTATATTGTGAATGTGGGTTAAATAA
This sequence comes from Mesitornis unicolor, assembly GCF_000695765.1. NCBI lineage: Eukaryota > Metazoa > Chordata > Aves > Mesitornithiformes > Mesitornithidae > Mesitornis > Mesitornis unicolor. The sequence goes on along the minus strand of NW_010180615.1, from coordinate 24,629 downwards.
ATCAGTTACTGGTCAGCAGAGATGTTCAGAGGAAGCCTAAAAACAAAAATCAACCCATGTTCAAGTCATGTTAAGAGTGGGATAAAACCATCAAAGGAAGGAAATTAAAATTGAAAGCAATCTTAACTCGTGCAATTAGAGGTGGGGGAGACCTGGAAATACGATATGTCTGAAAGTGACCTTAAGGTGATGGCAAACAGCAGATGAAATCCAAGTTTTTAATACAGTGCCAAAGGCATGGAACAAAATAGCCATTTAAAGACCTCCCATCACTGAGCTCAGGGTGGGAGCCTTCTGTATGCATGAGTACAACGAGCACTAACATCTCGGTGTTGTACAAAGATACCGACAAGGCAGGTTTTAGAGAACAGCAGATCAGGTTTAAAAAGCTTGAAGGCCTGAGCTGTGGGAAAAACTGAGAGGCAGTGCTTATGGGGACAGTTAATAGGACAGGGACAATCGCTACTATTGGAAAACTTTGTGTGAATTGCAGACAAAGGGAAAAAAGGAATAATTTAAGGTGAATTTGGTGCATGCTTAAGGGATGAAACTTGTATGCATGCAGCTGTATAGAAGGATAAAGAGAAATCTTTTGGAGCAGGGAATAGCATAAGAAGAAGCTGAATTTGAACTGGGAAATAGAGCCAAAACCACTGGCGGCACTCTGTGAGGCTTAAGCTTACATCAAGGGTCTAATTTGGACACTTCTCTCTGGTCATTCTGTACAATGGACCTGAAATGAGATGCCAGACTTTGGGGAAAATCCAGATAATTTCCAGATTTGGGTGTGAGTGTTACAGCTCTAGGATCATCTCTGTTTTTGAAAACAAGGAATGTTTGAACAGAGTAACTATGGGGATGCTGTGATGGCAGATGGACACCAGAGTGGGAACAGTAGCATGGGAAGAAAACACAGGGTACGGATTATGTGCAATGTTCTCTGACTACCCAGCTTATGGTAGGTGGTCCAGGTTTCTTCACTATGCTCCCCTGGGCATAGTTGAGTCTCCCAGAAAAAAATAAGAAAAAATTGTTTGTGCCTTTAATAACTGAGCCATCCTTGGTGGTACATGAGGGAGAGCATGCATTTTAAATTACAGGAAAAAAAAACTGGTTCACAATCTTATCCCAGTTTGTAAACCCACTAAAGCATCTCAGAGCCTTGAAAAGCCTCCAGCACCACGAGGTTTGCCTATCCCCAACTTCATCTCATTATTTTCCTTTCCCCGCACCTCCATGCGTCTGGAGCCCAGCTGAGACTGGAATGAGCAGCGCCAAAGGACTGTGAGAAAGACGATTTGTGTGGTAAACCCAGCACAGCCAGAAGCAGGAAGTACCAGATTTATCATGGGAAATCCTCTTGTTGTTAGATGTTTCCAGCCTTCTTCTCCAGGCTTAAGCTATCTTGATGTTGTATGTAGGTCCTGGTTAAACAGGGATGCTCAGCATTTGCCTGACTTTAAATGAATGAAGTTAATTAGCACCCTGTTAATTCAGGGCTCTGTCACTGTATCAAAGAATCCCTGTGGACTCAGATATGCTTGAAAATTTCCTGTATCTCCTGGGACAGTGTAATGAGGCTGTGAAGGGAGATTAAGTTACTCGAGGTGGGATTGGATTCCTCATCCTCTCCTTTGGAAGTGCCTGCTCTGGTCCTACATCATACACGTGGCTTTGGGGCTGCAAGACACTTCCTGTGGAACAGGCTCTCTGTCTGCCATCACTGTGGCAGCTCTACAGTCAGCCACATCCTCCCTGAGGCTGGTCCTCACTTCTTCCATTGCATCCAGACTTGGGAGCCAATTTGGCTGCTGCTTGCATGCAGATGAGTAGTGCAGCATGGGTGGTGCCTTCAGGCACAGAGCCAGGCTGTGGATCATAGAATCATAGAATGGTTCAGGTTGGAAGGGACCTTAAAGATCATCCAGTCCAACCCCCTTGCCACCTCCACCAGAGCAGGTTGCTCAAAGACTCATCCAACCTGGCCTTGAACACTGCCAGGGAGGGGGCATCCACAATCTCCCTGGACAGCCTGTCTGTATAGAGTCTGTATCACTTTCCTCTGCTTTTGTGGAGAAAGAGAAGCCCAGCCTGCCATCCCCATCTTCTGCACTGACCCTTGTTCCTGAAGAGGAACTCAAAGCCCATAGAAACTTTCTGTGTGTGCAGCCCCAGCAGCAGGGAGTTACACAGCTTCACTACATGCCATGCAGAGAACGACGTTCTTCTGATTTCACTTTAGTCTGCTTCCTGCTGTCTCCCTTTGATAGTTATTAAGTATGAAGTGATGGTTCAATCACTCTCTATGTACATTCTCTATGCTACTCAGGATTTTATGCATCCCTCTCTCACCTTTACAGCCTCTTTCCCATCACAGCCCACCCATCTGCCTTTGTACTTCAAGGTACCTTTCTTGCTCTGGAGAAGCCTACATTGCTGCAGCGCTGGTCTAAGTGGAATGCAAATTAGCACTAATCAGGAGGAATAAGCCAACCAACAGCTAGGACATAGCAGGGTGTCATGAATGATTTATAATTATTTCCTCCTGAAACCACTTAACATTTGCCATTACTTGAAGTCTGTTTGCTGTGCTTGAATCAGGCAGAAACATATCTCCCGTTGAACATAATGGGGGTCATTCCAGTAAGCAAAACTGTATGTACTGTCGATGGCTATGGTATAATTTTATTGATTTAAAGTGTTTTAAGTAAAGGCATGATTTCAAGCCCAGAGATAAAGGTGGCTCGTTGGTGTAATTGCACGGTAATCTTGTTCAGTGCCCTAAATAACACTGTGATGTCTCCTAATTTATGGACAGTGTGTACATCAAGTGATTAGGGATCTGGGATGATAAGGCTGCAGGATGGAGGGCATGAATGAGTGGGAGGAGATGACAGAGTCCTAGGCAGAGGCACTTCACGAGGGCAGCCAGCTCTGCTTTGAACTTAGCTGATGTTCCGCTCGAGTCCCCCACTCGTCACTGGGGAGCAGAGGTCAGAAGCGAGGACTATAAGGCATGCAACTTGGATGTGAGGCTCTGGGGAGATTTCACAAAAATTTTGGGAGCGTCTAGAGCTGGAGTTTTTGAGTCAGGCTTATCTCCAGGCCCTTCCTCTTCTGTTTATAAGATAGCAGTCTGTTTTTATTGTGGATAGTGTGTCTCTTCTTTGCTGTAGCTGCCCTTCATGTCAAAATGAAACCAAAGGAAGGCAGAAGGTGGTTACAAGCATTACCATAATGCTTAGGCTTCTTAAAATTATAATTATCTGTTTAAATAAAGTATTTTTGCAACATTGTGTCTCAAAACTTCCGCTGCTCTGGAGCCTCAGAAAAAGGATGTGCTTTACCTTTTGGGAGCAAAGAAACTCATCAGTGGCTGTAGGACTCATGGCTGTGAGATCCCAGCTCTTGGAGAGGGTGACAGCAGTAGTGTTGAAAGTCAACATCTCAGTCTTGTTAGGCCAAGAAATATCCAACCACTTGAGCTGAGCATAAGGGGACCCAGCACAGCAGGTTGAGGATGCCGAGCAGGAGCAAGCTGGCCTGTAACCTCAGATTTCCATATTGTCATGTTGTGTTTTGATACAATTGTGACTATAAAAAAAAGTGATAAGTGATAGATTACAGCAGAATGCATGCAAATCTTCCTTGTTATTTTAGCAAGTTAATATGTGCCTAGCACATCCCAGTGGGATGCCAGTGGCTTCCATGGAATTTTACTGGAAATTAACTAGGTACATCTGGTCAGAGGGAAGCCTCAGGCTGCCAGCAAACTTTTGCTCCCTCTCAGATTATTTTATTTTAATACATATACATATGTATGTATATATAGTAATTTAAGGCTAAGACTGTTGTATTGACGATAATTTTCAAAAGACTTTGAAAGAAAACAGGAGTTTTTTGCCTCTCAGCTGAGCTAGGGAAGCCTGGCTGAGATGAATCTCTCTAACATGGCTGTAAAGTTGCCTTGAGATGATACTCAGGGAAGGATTCTCATAATTTCATTGTCAAACTTTGACACTACAGGTTGTGTGATCTCTAGAGGGCTCTGTCCTGGAGTCGTTGCTGTATAATTCTTTCCTTACCACCTTGGATGATGGAATGTAACCCATTAAACTGAGTTTCATAGTTGCATATCTCATGGGCCTGCAAAAGGGAGTAAGACAGAAGAGAACAAGGATACCTGGAAGGTATATTCTTCCCCTTCTTCTTACAAAAGGATAAAAATACCTTTTGTGCTCTTGATGCCAATATTCTAA
>NW_010180615.1:0-20339 GCF_000695765.1 Mesitornis unicolor | reverse complement strand
TCAGCAGGTTTTGAATGGTCATGGTACCTGTTCAGCAAGTAGCCTCTTGTCTTCTAGGGTAGATGGTTTCAAGGTTCTCTGTAAAGGTCTACTTGCTACCTGCCACATCATGGGTGAGAAAGCACAGATCCTCTCTCTACCAAGGGACTGGGATGTAGGTATTGGGATGTTTTTTGCCAGATTTCTAATGCTTAATTTTCACAGCTGAAGAGTGGGTGTTAGAACTGAAGTGAAACCAAGGTCTCATCTATTTGCTGCTTTATAGATAGATATAAGGAAGTTAGCAAAGTCTGAATTGGTAGGTCTTGTGCAATATTGCTGAATCAGCACCATGTTGCAGAATATCTGCTCAGCACCAAGCATGGGCAGAACATGCTTTCATTTGCCTGGAAATACCAGGCAGTTGCTTGCATGTACCACCCATGTGAAAGGAGGATGATGTGCCTTAATGGCATTTGCCCTGCCATGGGATCAGAGCCCAGCTTTACTGGTTGATCCAGGCCACAGGGCCATAATCCTCTCCCGATGATAACGTCCTTGCTATGAATGACTAAAACTATTGTGGCCTTCTCCCTCTCATTTTCTGTGACAGTCATGAGGCAGTAAAAGCAGTTCCCTCTTAGACATTTGATTTTATAACGTTTTGGTTTTGGAAGATTTTTTGGATCTTAGTAGCCAGAAATAGAAAAAGAAGCATTTGGAGTGGCATGCAGGGCATGTGGAAATGTCCATCAATTCCTCTCCACTCAGATGTGTGCTTCATGGGCAAGGATGGCTGTGGTAAAAATACAATCAATTATGAGGGCTTAATTGTTTTTGAAATGACCATGATCTTTTTATTACCACAGCAGAACGTGCTTTGGACTCCTCCATGACCAGTGTTTAGATTGAGGCAGACCACAGGAGGAAGAGAGCATGACCTTGCTACTCAGTTCCCCACGCTCCCGTCTAAAAATGGATAGACAAAAAAAAAGAATAATTCCGCATATTCTAGACCTCAGAGCAGTGCAAACTGCATCTAGATGTAAGTCACAGTGTTTGAGGTCCTGTGCTATTAATTTTGTGGAGCAGGGGATTTGCATATCCCAGCTCATCCATGCAGTCTGAAGGCCACTTGCTGACCAGTCTCTGTCCTTGGAGGATTTTCTTGGCCATGTCCTGAAGAAGAGGGAGCTCTCCAGCCTATTTCAGGCAAGAGGCAAGACCAACCAAAGTCTCCACGCAGAACAGTTGAGGTTGAAGGGTACCTCTGGAGACCATCTAGTCCAACCCCTCTGCTAAAAGCAGAGTAAGCTAGAGTAGGTTCCTCAGGATATTGCGCAGCTGGGTGTTGAGTATCTCCAGGGTTGCAGACTGCAGTCTTTCTGGTCAAGCTGTTCCAGTGCTTGGCCATCCTCAACATAAAAAAGTTTTTTTGTTTACAAACTCTTTGGATTTAACCGAAAAGAATGAAGCAGGGACTCTGTTTTTGGCTCGTGTAGCACCAAGCAGTGTCCTGAGCGCATACCTTGGCCTCTTTTAGTAGAGCCAAATGGAAAGTAACAGTCTCAGACTTCTGTGGCTGATGCTAATGTCTGAAATCTGGCTCCCTGGGACATAGGTTTTGACTTACCCCTTGCATTTCAGACATCTCATGTTCCTTTTTCTCCTAGTGTTTCTAGCCTCAACTAGGCCACTTTCACAGCCACCTCCTTTAGAGCGGAGAGGAATTACTCCAATTTTACCTCACCTGAAGCGTGAGTCAGTTGTTTTACAACAAACCTGCATGTAGTAGAGAGTGTTTTCAGGCCCTATCCAAGCCTTTTGTATTGCCTAGAAGGAGTTTTATTCTTCGCCTACTCCCTTTTTCTCTTTCATGCTCAGTGAGACTTGTTGGAAAGGGACTGGTGACCAGAGCATGGCTACAGAGGGTTGCACTTGTGAAATATCTCCATTTTAATCCACGTTTGTTTCTGCTAGACTATTTTCACAGCTGCTTAAGGGGAGGAGGAAAGGGACACTAACAGATCTTGTGAGAGACCTCTCCAGTGCTTCAGTTTCTCATTTCCAAACATCCTTGAAAAAGAAATCACATCCACTTACTTACACAAATGCCCCAAATAGATTTTTCTGTAAACTGAGGGACAAAAAAAAATATTCAGTCTCTCATTGGAATTTAATTCAACAAAGGGCTGAATCCTCCCAGAACTGGAGCTGTTCCACATTTGCATCCGTTGAGGATGTGACCCCCAGCCCTCAACCCTAACTGAACTTTCTCAGTAGTTTTATACAGCAATAGGACACACGCGCACACATAAATGTAGATTTCAATGGGAAGCATTTACAACCTTGTATTGTTTCCATAGTTTCACTGCAACTATAATTCTAACCCTAATGATAAAAGTATTACTAAGATATAGGGCTTTTTTTCCTCCCCCTTTTCTGGTCTTGGGTGGTCCAGAATGTACAGTAATTCGTGTTCTCAGCTGGGTTTCCACCACATTTCTGATTGACCTGATTACTTTCCCAATGACAGAATCCAAAATTGAAACCACATCAGAGCTCACTGGAATTGGTTCTGTTTTTGATGTTCCTGGAGCTTCTCTGGTGGCTCAGCAGGATATATGTCTTCATGAGCTTCCCCCCGTCCCCCAACTCCTTTCTTTTAAATTTTCTTTTTTTCTTCTCATGGTGGGCTTACCTTTGGGATGTTACTAGTAGCCCTTGGACTTTTAGCTCTACAAACTGAACTGGTTAGGCAATCCTAGAGGAAGGGCAGCAAGGGAGGAAAGAATTCAGTAGAGATGTTACATTTCAGGGCCTAATTCTGAACATTAGCACATATGGCTTGAGGGGGCTGTGCAAAGCAAAGGGCTTTTTCTGCAGGAAAACTGATCTTTCATGACAGTTTATGTTGTTGCATTGACCCCCTAACCTCTTTCCTCCTCCCAGTCCTCCTGAAGGGTAGACACTTATTAATGAAGTCAAGAACTTATTTTTTCATCACCTTTGCTATAAAGGAATGTACTGGGACAAACTGAAGTGAATTTATTATAGGGAAGAGTGCTTATGATGGCATTGGGAAGATTCCTCTGAAGCTAGCAGTGCCTCACTGGAAGTCCTGAATCCAAATGTAGTTGACTGGGAGGTTTGTCTAGTTTCTTTTCCTTCCTGCTCCAGCTTCTTGCAGTCACCCTTGGCACAGCAAAAGAGCAGAGCAAGGAGTAATGGGCTTTTCCTTCACACTGTGACTAAGCCCACTCTTCTTTATCTTCCTCTCCCACCTAGACATAAAATCATTAGGGAAGTATGTGATATGGAGTTGGAGCTAGTCCAACTCACACTGAGGGCTTCCTTGTACCCCTGCACCCACACCTTTGAACAGTTAACATCCACATTTGCATGACTCAGGTAGGGTTGCATCTAGGGAAATACGTGCCATATTAGGTAGTGTTAATGGTAGTGGCACCTTCTCCTCTTACATCTGCTCCCAAAAAGGGTATGGAGGTGGGAAAGCGAAACCACTTGCACTGTATTTCCATGCAGTCATAGACAACTGGGAACCAGAGAGGACATCTAGTTTGTGCTCAGCTCAGCAGCTCCTCCTAGCAGAGAATCTTTGCTCTCAGAGGTATATTATTTTCAGAGTCCTTTCAAGAAGGTGGAAAAAGCATATTGCAAAACAATAGGAAGTGGAGAGTGTCGTGAAAACACACTCTAGCTGAGTTTTGGCACCAGCCACAGAAAGCTTAAAGAATCTTGTCCAACTCCTCAAGGCTTTCAAAATGAACGTCTTGATGCTGTAAGTCAAATAACATTGTCCAACCCTTTTCATCCTGTTTGTAATTCCACTAGGGACATCATTACAGTAACCAGCTGCTCTGAGATTCTCTAATGAAAACTTTGTTTCTGAATAGAATAATTAAAGCTTCATATTCAATTGTCAGACAGCTCTGTCTTTGCTCAGTGCATGGATGTGATTAGCTGCAGCAAACCATTCTGCAGCTTAAACACACAATTGCATCTAGTATAAAAATGATTAATTAGGCGACGTGCTGTTTGGGAAGTTTACAAGCAGATCAATGCATAATGTTTAAGTGAAAATTTTATAGAGACGTTACGGGCACTGCAGGTTGTGTGAAAGCCTTGTTGATGGCTTACAAATGCATGTGTTCCTGTCCTGTAAAGAAATTCTACATCATGTTTCAGCAGTTATACATGAGAAGGGAAAGTCTGAGGTTTTTGGGGTTTTCTCTGTATAAATGTTTTTGACAGGAAATAATTTCTTTTCTCCCTCTCAAAGCAAAGTTCAATGGATAGTTTCTACTTTGAGCAGTATTTCTCCAAGTCTGTTAAAAATGCCTCTTCTTGTTTCTTTTCCTTTTCATTTCTGTTCAGAATGGGAGAATGAAAGGAAAAGATTGTGTATGTCTGGGAAAATTATCAGTAAACTGGAAAAAAATCCACTGTCAGTAATCACAGAATCTTAGGAGTTGGAAGGGACCTCAAAAGCTCATCCAGTCCAACCCCCCTGCCAGAGCAGGATCACCCAGACCAGGTCACACAGGAACACGTCCAGGCGGGTTTTGAATGTCTGCAGAGAAGGAGACTCCACAACCTCTCTGGGCAGCCTGGGCCATGCTCTGGCACCCTCACAGTAAAAAAGTTTTTTCTCACGTTCAGACTGAACCTCCTATGCTCCAGCTTGGGACCATTGCCCCTTGTTCTGGCATTGGCTGTCACTGAGAAGAGCCTGGCTCCTTCCTCCTGGCACTAAGGCATAAAGAAAAATAACCAATCAAATAAAATGAAATGACCAACATCTTCCTTGATGTTGTTTGCATATGCAGAGAAATGAGTAGTTGTATTTTGGTGTTCTCAAAACTAATTTTATTATGTAATCTGTAAACTTCTCTAGCCTCTCTTGAAATATTTGGGTCCTGTGCCCATAGTCCTTGTGGCTTACTGACTTCTCTTATCAGAGGTGAATCAGAGCTTTTAAGTGAATCTTGCAGGCTAACTATCATCGTGTATTGTTATCTGTTGCTGTTTTGGGTAACTTTCTTAGAAAACACGTTAAGGCCTTTAATACAACAGAGCAGTCTGTTGCAGTATGAGCGAAGCAGTTCTCAAGATGTATTTGTCACCATCATTTCTGGCTCCCACCAGAGGACTGCAGTTGTCTTCTGCTCCTTACAGCAGGAGCCACTCCTTCAGCTCTGGTCATGGAGATTGTTGGGTTTGGTATTGGATTTCCTGACCTCTTTTCCTGGGGAAAGCTCAGAAAGGGCCTAGTATGAAGGCAAAAATGAAATCTCAAAGAAAGATGAATTCTGTCTTGCTGTATGTGGCCCACAGATGGCCTCAGGTGAAGGCTTTGGATCTGCACCTGAGTCATCTTTACATTGACAGTCGCAGGCTTTCTCTGAAGTTGCTTCTAATTCATCTTTCTCCCTGGTTGTAGTCCTTGGGATGAAGATAAATAAATAAATACAAGCAAGCACATTTCTATCCTGTACTGTATGTTGCCAAAAATAGTAGTCAGATGGAAAAGATTTTTCCAGAAGTCTTCTGCTGCATAATCTGTTTCAAATAAAGATAATAAAATAAACAACTGTTTATAAAAAAAGTGCACTCGAGCAGGGCTCTCCCACTGCCTGTTGTGAGGGTGCTCTGTGCAGGCGTTTTCTGCAGGAATTTCTGATCTGGCATACAGGATTCTGGTTTTTATCTCCAAACCCCCTACTCCGAAAGGCTAGGGGCAGATTTCAGAAAACCTATGTTAAATATCGCACCCCAGGAAACTCTCAGACTTTGATGCGAACAGAGAAGGTTTGGGATCCAGACTCCCACATCCTCATCTCCATCAGCAGCAGACAAGGTACCTGAGTGGTGTCTGTCTGGGTCAGTGGTGGGAAATACGTAGTGTGAACTCCAAGACTTACCAGCTAGCACTGCTAAAGGGCACTGCAGAGCAAAATGTCATCCGTGTAAATACCGATCCATCCAAAGAGGTGTCACATTGACAGAGCTGCTGCTCAGTTCTCTGTTACCATAAATGTTCATGAGCTCCCAGAGATGTGAAGTGACCACTTTCCAGAGCTCTGTATTTCCCCTCCAGCATTGCTGTGAAAGTCTTTGAGAACCAGCTCCATTTGGAGATTTTCAACTCATCTCACACTGTGAGAGGTGGCCAGGAATCCTTCCAGAGCAGACTTTCACACCACAATATGTTTAAGAAAGTCTGTCTCTGATCCTGGCCAGATAGCCTGAAATGCAGAAGAGCAACAAATGAACAAGAGCCAGGGAATGTGGGAAAGGAAAAAGTGACCCAAACATAGGGTTGTTTTTTCTTTCATTGGTTATTTCTTTTTTTCTGGGAAGATTTGATTCAAATTTTGGCCTTTGCTTTGGACTGATTCTCTTATTAAAAAGAAAAAAAGCTAAAACCCAAACCTAAATACACAGAGAAATAGATTTCCCGTCACAGGAAAAGAGGAGCGAACCTACATGGCAAGCAGGGAGAATAAGATTGCCAGAGGTGGAAATTTTCTATGATCTGCAAGTTGGGTTCAGCTGGTTACGAGTAAGAGGGGCTAGATGTGAATATTGGATCCCTCTCTAATTTGATTCTTATGGCAGTGATTATATTTATATACAGCCTGCAGACTCCAACCAAGTGTGGTGTCTCCAGGGATGGCACAGCCACACGCAAAAGTGTTCCTACCCTAAACTGTCTGTAGTCTAAGCCAACAACAACTGAAAAGGGAGATGGAAGAAGAGAAAAAGGGGTGGTCACCAGGAAAGTTTGGATGTGAGGTTTTGATTTAAGCTCCCCTCGCTCTGGAGAATCTGCCTTGATCTCTGCAAATCTCATCCTTTTTTCACCTTTCCCTTGGCTCCACTACCTCTGTGCTGATCCTGCTGCCTGACCTCCAGCCTCCAAGCTCTTGCAGAGATTTGGGGTGGCCAGGTCTTGACAGCACCCTGCATTGTCACAGGGTGGGCACAGTGCAGGAGCAGAGGGACAGATAAATGTTTTCCCCCCTGGAAACCCACAACCTGGGCCCCTTGCTTGGATGAGGGCCTGAAAATGTGAATGTCTTTAAAAACTTGGGTTATCAAGTTTATAGTACAATTCACCAGCAACCTATCTTTCAATGGTATTTTTATTTTCTCTGTTTATCACAACCTGTTCATTATACATTGTATAGCTCTGTTTTATTAGTGGAAGTTTACATGTTATGGGCAGCAGAAGGTTAGATGAAGCATATAAAAAGGGCTGATGTTAGTTTAGAGTAATTCAAAAATTACTGCCTGAGCGCACTGATCTGGTCAGACCAGTATTTGGACCTTGTGGCTATTACTGGATTCCTTTAAATTGTTCATTTTGGAATTCAGATAGGATTTGTTCTTTCACCGGCATATGCTCTGTGCTCCTAAGCATTTTATTTATCTGCAGAGTGGCTCTGCAAGCTGGTTCCTGTCTTGCCCGTCCATTGCAATTGCAGCCAAGGTTTCCCTTTAGGAATGAGGAGGGGAGACAGGCTTGACTTTTCCTTTCTCATCCAGCCATTTCTGGGCTTTATTTAATTTTTACTGTTTTTATTTAAATGTTCATAAACCTGAGGCCTAAGTCCGGCTTAAGAATGTGCCAAGAAAGAGTTAAAAACCATGAGCAAGGCTGAGAAGAATAGGTTGATGCCAGGGCAATGTGTGTTTGATAAACATATGGATTTAAAGGCAAATAGGAGCAAGGAGGCACTTCGCATGTGTATAGCTGTATTATTTATGGATGTCTTTGCTGTGCAGTGAGAACCAGGTTCTGTTTAACTCTCTCTTTGGGTGGTCCGAGAGAGATTCTGAGTAGCCTTCAGTAGCCTTCAGGCATAATTGCCAGGCATGCTCTTGTATCTGAGATAGCTTAATAAAGCATTACATATCTTGCTGCTTCTATATTTTATTACCTAACCCAGTGCATGCGGTCAGCGGGTAATTAAATTCAGCTGTGTTTTTACTCTCTGTTTTAAGGTCGAAGTATGAATTTCTCCGCGAATTCTTTGAAACGGACTAATACGATGCATGCATGATAAAGGCAAAGCTAATCAGAGCCAGACTGTTAGTGCAATATAAGGTTGCCCCAGGTGTAATTTATTTTCATATTATTGGTGGTTTTACTGTCGAACATATTAGAAGATGAAGAAGAAATAATAATTTTTTTCCGTGTATGGCCAGAAAGCTACAGGCTGGGTTGAGGAGCTGGGTTTTCTTTTCATTTCTTTTTGTGCCACGTTTCAGCTCAACAGCTCATGCTCCATACTGAAGTCGATTTCAATTAACCTATTCCTTCGTTAACTCACTCTCTAAGTGCATGAGGATATTGTTAGATTGCTCAGTGCAATTATGAAAAGGATTGTGGTGCAGTCTTTATTAAAAGCAATGTCTGCAGTAAAATGTATGCTGGAAAAAGCTTAAACAAATCATTTTCTTGGATTTGACCAGCTGGAGTGACTGCATGGGCTATGGGAGGTGGGGTGTTTTCACTGGAGGGGAGAGTGGGCTGGGAGCTGGGGGTGGCTGTGAGATGGGTAAGAGGACAGGGGCAGTTGACTCTTGTCTTCTGCCTCACACCAGTGAGTTTGGGCCAGGCCATTTGTGTTTGGGACTCTCTGTGGCTGTCGTGTCAGGAGGGAGGGTTGACTGTCGGAAATGGAAAGGTAACAAGATTATGAAGCCCTAGAGGCTGGTGCCCCAGGGTCAGAGCCTGAGAAACATCTCTGGTGCCTGCTGGAGGCTAAGACTTAGCCTCAGAGAGGCCCTCTCTCTCCTCCAAGAAGACATTTAGAAAACTTTAAGGAACTGAAGGTGTGATTCATATCTGAACTGAGTTGATTACAACAAAAACTTATCTATGGAGCTGGTCAGTACCACCTGTTTTGGTGGGGAGAAATGGGCATTTTCAGGATTCTACTCGTCTGACTCAGTTCAGCCTTTTTTAAAACTTGTCAAATAATGTCCATTTACATTAACTGCCTAAAAACGGTTGAGGAGAAGACATCAGGTTAGTCCTGATGAACTTTTATGGTCTCCTTCCCTGACTGAAGATGTGTCTGAAATCAGCACCATCTTGCAGGTAAATGGTTCCACACACATCCCTTACAGGGCATTTCTTTGTGCATTCTCCTTTCAGACAGGTGGCTTTCGGCCCCTGTCAGGAGCAGGAGCCTGGGCAAAGGGTGGGCACGTGCAGCTGCTTCATGAATCTGCCGTTGCAGTTTGCAAAAGTCACTTGGGTAAAGCCCTGTGGGTTTTGATCCAGCATTGCCCAGGTGAGGTCCAGCAGCAGCAGAGAGCCTGGCTTAGCACACATGAACCCAGGTTGTTGTTTGACCCCTACTTCTGCTTTCCCAGCTGTGAAACAGTGAAAGAAGTGTTCCCTCTCTTATGGTTGACTTTTGCCTTTGAATTAATATTTGCAAAATTCTTGGAGCTCCCTGTGCTGCAAATCACACAGCTTGACTCTGTTGTCACCAATTGGAAAGAACCATGCTGAGCTTGGGATTTAGTCCTATAGAAGTAGGATAATTTTATTGTTCTAGGAACGATAGGGTGGTCTGGCTGCTAAATTACAGCACTCCCTGGGCTGGGCCAGTGCTTTCCCTGCCTGTTTGGGGTCAGGATTTGGCCCTTTCTGGTTTCATGTTTTCCTACTGAACTCATGAACCTGTATCGAATGTCGAAGCAACAAGAACTCGATGGTGATGCTTTGCCAGTGAGAAAGGGCTTCTCAAAAATCGTAGCTCTCCTTCCACTGAACTCAGTCCCTTTCGCCCTCCTTTCCTCACTCTCCCACCCCCTCCCATCCCAGTTGCCTCAGCCACCCCCTGAAGCTGGTGAGCCCAAGTGCTGCCTGAGGTTGAGGAAAACTTGATAATGTGCAGATGCTGCTCTGTCTTTCAGCAATATTTACTTTTCAGATGGGTCTTAAGTAAGTAGGAGGCTAAGAGACGCTGTAGCACTTCTTGACGTGATGAAACGGCCATCGCCGCCTCCAGCTGGCAGTGGGAAGCTCTGCCCTAACTTTTCTCACCCTCTTTGGCCTTGCTTGTGGAGCGGGTGGAGCTGGACCAGTACCTCTGTTTCCTGACCCCTGACTCACTCCATGACCTGGGTGTGGAGAAGAAAAAAAGGTTGCTTTTCCCTCCAACCCCTTCCCAAAACAGAATCCGGCACTATTCGGGCTTTGTGATATTGGGAATAACTTGACTCCATCTTCTCTTTAGCCTGTGTCCTACAGCCAGGGCTGGGGGCATTGCAATGCCTGCCCATGGCTGCAGTGAGCAGAGATGGACACCTTATCCCACTAAAGGAGACCGAAGGGGATGAATTTGGAGAGACAGGGAGCTGAAGGGCTGTCTGAGTCCCTGCACTTCCCAGGCATGGCTGTGGGGATGCACGCGGCCTCCGCTGTGCAAAGGCACGCCCCGGGGCCCCGGAGGGCTCTTGGGGGATTTGAGGTTTCCTCCAAGCCCATCTCTGATGTTGAGAACTGACTTGAACACATGCGGCAAGCTAATCGCGTGCATCTGTGCCTTTTAAAAGCGCGGTTGCCTGTTGATTGGGTTTAATTCTTTATCTTATTCCTGCTAATCCGTTTTCCAATCTGGTTCCCATTTGGAGACAAATTCTCCCAAACCCCAGCCACTGGTGGGATAGATGTGTGGCAGCGGGGTCAAAGAGCGGGGAGAGAACAGAGCAGTGCTTTCTGTGGGGCAGTTACAGGCCGAGGAGAGGACACGCTACCCCTTTAGATGCTGGATAACAAAACCCCACCCCAGGTTGTGCCACAAATGCATAACAGCCTCATAACTGTCTCCGCTTGGGAACCCACCTCCCGCAGGCTGCTATTGCCATGAGAACGTGACAGCAGTGTGCTGCCAAGCATCCGAGGCATAATGGCCTGAGGGTTTAATTGCGTGGAAAGATTCCCTTCAAACACACCACGGAGCTGGCCTGGTGGTCCAGCAGCAGCGGAACAACCTGGGCTGCTTTGAATTTCATGACCGACATTGGCTGGAAGGCGGCAGCACGCAGGAGTTTGCTGTAGGCCTGGCCAGTCCCTGGTGCC
The DNA here is from genome assembly GCF_000695765.1 of Mesitornis unicolor. Taxonomy (NCBI): domain Eukaryota; kingdom Metazoa; phylum Chordata; class Aves; order Mesitornithiformes; family Mesitornithidae; genus Mesitornis; species Mesitornis unicolor. The sequence continues at coordinate 9,232 of NW_010180615.1, read as the reverse complement.
TGCGTTGACTCCTCAGTAGCTGCCAGTGCTTCCCAGCTAGGGAAAGTTGCACTGGATGTATAAAATGCCCTCTTTCCTCCTCTTGCTCTCTCTCCATGACCAAACTTCCAGCGTTTTTGGGCTCAGAAACTGCCGACAAGGGAAAAAATGCGCCTGGGTGCTGTGCATTGTCTGCATCTCCGCTGCAAGGCCTTTTTCCACTCTGCCAAGGGATAGAGGGCAGGTGTGCAGTCCGAGGGGTGGGAAACCCTCACCCTGCCACCCCTCTGGATTTTGGGAAATCATTAGCTGTTGTGCCTCTGTTTTCCCTCTGTTTCCACTTGGTTATCCTCTGTTTCACCTCAATTTACCCCCATATTGCCACATATTTTGATTCTCCTCAATTGCAGACTTTCATGGGCCATGGAGACGGGCAAAAGCCCCTGTGATGTGCTTCAGCTGTGGAGGGGTTGGCTTTCCTTTGGGAAAAGTGCATGTTGTTAATGTGGCTGACTTAGTGTCAGGTGAAATCCGGGAGAAGACCAGGCATGTTTAAGTACGAGCTGACCGTGAGCTCCCATGCCTTCAGATCTTCAGCTTGTCCTGCTGCCTTAATCAAAACGCACAGTTTCCTATCTTTGCTAAGCTTTTAATTCAGCTTGTAACCTTCAGGGCTTTTTTTTAGTAAACCTCACAAACACTCTAACAAAAGACCAACCCTTCCAGTTTCTGGGTGGTAAAAGTCAGCAGCAAAAATTCAGATACACTTAAAAAAAGTTAAGTTGTGCAAACAAGGAATCTCTGCCTGGTTTAGAGTAATTTGAGACCTGTGTTTCCCCAAGTGCTTGTGTCAGCCCTGGTTCCTTGCTGAGTGTCCAAAAGATGGGCTCTGTCCTCCCAACTCCCATTCCTCTGAGACTCTCAGCCCTTCACAGCGTATTGGGCAAGAAGATTTTCTGCCTTGAAAAATATACCCATCTGTAAAAGCACCTTGAGATTTGCTGAAACATTCAAGAGTTACTGGTGGGAAGTAACAGGCAAATACAGAAGGCAAATGAGAAACAGCTGATTTGTTCTGCTGTGACAAAGATCCAGAAGATGTGGCTCCTGTTCCCAGATTTATCACTGGTTTGCTCTGTGGCCTTGAACGAGCCATTTCACTTCCTTCTGGCTCCGCTTCTCCTCCTGCTCTTTGGCCCTGGAGCTCATTAGCTCTCCAAGGTGAGCAGGCTCTACCTTGTGCTTATGCTGCAGGATCTGCTCCCACAGCCATCGGTGGGACCTGTGTGTTAGTACAGCACCTTGTGTTGCAGAAAGCTGGGACCCTGAAGTGCTGGGTAAGAAATAATGGATTCTTTAAAAACCACAGAAACATAGCTAAGATGAAGAAATTAATGGAAAGAACCATTTCTAAGCTCTCAGAGGACTAACAGAGAAACTAGCAAGCTCGTATTTTTTCCTGATCCTGCAACATTAGCAAGCCATGGTATTGAAGGACAATGAGTTTGAAAGAACTGTGCGTTTTAAATCTGTTTCCAAGCGTGTGTGTGTGTGTGTGTATGCACATGCATAAAATCCACAGTGCATTTTATGGGCCAGTCAAAAGGCACATGAGTGAAGCAGCACGTGATGCAGCTATCGAAAGAACCCGTCACCCAGCCCAGGAAAAAAATATGACTGTAGCTCTAACCATTTTTTATCGTTTCCATCTCTATTGACTGACATATATTTTCTTCCTTCCCTGACCCAGAACACCAGGACTCTGAAACTACTGAAATGTTTGCACAATCTTAAAGCATTTATTTAAAAGTTGCTTTTCCCTGAAGGGTAGGTACTACAGCCAGATTCAAAGTCAGATCAAAAAAACCAAACAAATACTATCTTTACAAGCCCTTCATACCGGTATGTACCAAAGGACCTATCAGCTTCCTTTTCCTTTTGGCATGCTGACAACAGCCCAGTGCCTCAGGCAGAGAGCTGGAGTACGTGTTTACAACCCTTTCAAATTCACAGGCCAAACAGGAAAAGAAGGAAAATGTCAAAAATTACAAATAAAACAGTTGATCTTCAAAAGCAACGAGGCCTGCAAATGAATAATTTTTAGGCATGCTGTATCGGATTTCTTAAATATTTGTCACAGCTGTGAGTTGCATAGTGCAGTGTTTGTTACCCTTAGAACTTGTCTTAAGTGCTCTCGTGAATAAATTTATTTATACTGAAAAATCCAAGCGTCTTAATAACTAAAATGGTTTTCAGAAGAGTTTTTTCCTCCTTTTTTTAAACTCTGCTGCAGAGAATTCTTCCCCATGTGCTCAACATATTGCAGCTTTTCTTCAGCACAGAGCAGAGTTGATGATAGAGATAGCGAGAAGAGAAAAAAAAGAATAGGAAAGCAGGATATGGAAAAATGCTGAGACTTGCCTATGTCTTCGGGTTTTGGCATGAACCTGCCTTTATGTGATGCCTTTTGGGTTATAGGTACATCACTGCCTTGGATGGTTTGCTTTTCTAAACTTTTCTGGTCTTCATGGGGGCACATGAAGCATAGAAGGGTGTGCAGTGGGAATGGTCTCGTGTACATTTCTTCTTAATTAGGGGCATCTGGTCCTAGTTAGTTTACACTTCCCCCATCATCTTTAGGGAGAGACTGCACCTCCACAGAGTGATCCTTCTTATCCTAAGATAAGTACTGAAGTTGCTGTGAGGGACATATTTTTCTCCACTGGTTATTGTGGGATCCCAATTGACTAGTTTGGATTAGACACTTCTGTTTTGGATGGCTGGAGTCAGTTGAGTTGCAGCCCACTTTCCCCACTTTCTTGGGGAAAATGATGGAAAGCAGATGGATCCAAACCCAAGTGCTTGGTCAGGTAACGTGCTCTGAAGACAGCGTGTGTGAGTGTGATTTGGGATTTACCCCAGACTCCCTGAAGACTGTTTGCAGAGATGAATCTACAGTTTGGCAATCTGCTCTGGCTGAAGGAAAGCACTCATGTTTTCTACATGGCCCAGGCAGATAGATGTGATTTGAGCAGGCCGCTTTTTAGCTCCATGCCTCTTTGTCATTTTGAAGAGCAAAAGAAACTGTCCCAGCCTATGCAGCTTATCAGATACAGTTTGGTAAAACAGCATAGTTTATTTACCCAAAAAATGCAGAAAGTGGGTGAAGACACAGTACAATCAGTACTTATCAGAATAGCTTGCCTGGGGAAGAGATGGAGTGGCCATCACTGGAGGTCTTCAATACTCAAGAATGAAATAAGTTAGCTTGGCATTTTTTTTCCTAGGTTTGTCAATGAAATGTAACCTAAAACACCTTCCCATTTATGTACTGCGGATCTGCAGATCTCGGCATACACCCAGATGACAATTTCTGGTACAGGTAAAGGATGCAATTGCAATGAGGGGCCACCATCAGTTATCTGCTGCCATGGTGCTGCTGCGCTGGCCTAGCCCAGCCGCAAGCGTATCTGTGCTAGCCAGCATGGTATTGATTAAGAAATCCCCACTGTGATGCACAGAGTAAAAAGTGATGTATTTAAAACCGCTATTTTGGCAGGACTCACAGACTGATTTGTTTTGTTTTGTTTTGTTGAGAAAAGCAATTCAACGTGAATAATCTTTTCCTGTAAATGCGTAGAAAACCTTTAATCAAATACAAATTAGTTCTAGGCATGAGAAATAAACGTTTGATGAAAACGTATCTTAGTCATGGCACATAAATAGCTCTTCACAGTCAATATATAATCTTGCATCATTATGAAAGGAAGTGATCATTAAAAATATAATTTGGAGAGCAATATTTTACCTCCTAGTTGTCACAAGACCCTGCTTTCTGCACACAGTTCTGGACAGGGTTAATCCCCAAATGACTTACACCATTGTAAATCAGGAGTAACAACGCCTGACTTCAAGCAAAGGCTCTTGGTGTAAATCACAGGAGGGTCTAATCCCGTTGCCTGAGAAAAAAATGAAAATGTCTTAGGAAAATACAACTGCTTTGGCACAGCAGAGAGAAAAAATAAAGCAAAGTACTTAAAACTTTTGAAGTAATATTTCTTTTCAGCTTCACCTGTGCTTTTAGTCCTCTAAATCAGTAAGCTGTTATAAAGGAAAATTATATGTTCCAATCTCCTGATGAATTGTGCAGTGAGATTTTGCATTAGTAACCATGCGTATTTACACTTTCCTAAGATTAAAGGCAGTTTTCCAAAGCTGTGTCTGCTTATTAATTAGTGTCTGATGAAGACAGATTGCAGACAGAAATAGTGGTAAGAAAATGGAGCTAACCTTTAAGACTAAATTAATCTCAGGTTTAATGGGTTTTAGTATACTTTAAGGATTTTGTACATTTTCTGGTAAATTTCCAATAGAAATGAAAGTGGGTACAAGCACAAAATAGAAGGCTGAGTAAACATGGTGAGAGCAGATCCTTGAGCCCTGCAGATCTACCGTAATTTGCTAGAATGGGCTTGTAAATCTTGGCTAGTGCACAATGAGGTGAGCGGCTTGAGGGACCAGATCCTCAGCCAGCACCACCTGGAGAGGGTCTATTGAACCCTGGGAGGAGTCTCAGCTGGTACCAGCATGGGCCAAGCTCTCTCCCAGCAAATGTCCCCAGGAAGATGGGAACAGGACCAAGGCCGAATGCGCATGTAGTCTTAGGGGTATCCTCAGGGATATCTTCATAGGGCGAAGATTCTGCCTAACCATTAACCGCACTTCAGGGATTGTGGTGATTTAACCCTTGGAGATATACCTGGAGAAATTGGGTAAGTCTTCTGGGGCTGGGAGAAAGGCAAATCTGAGTTAACAGCAACGTGACCCACTGGTGCATCTTAAACAGAAGCCATGGATTTTTTTTCAGAGATCTAAGATTAGCAGCTGTTTTATTTTCCGGCATTTAATTTTTGTGTTGCGCTGTCAGGTATCACGTGAGGTTCAAAGCAGTGAAAACAAAGCATGAGGGAGAGCTGGCTGGGGAGGAAGCCTAGTCTTGTACAACTAGTTAACATGTGTTTCCATAGATCTGCTAATCTACTTCAGTGTGCTTTGAACGTAATCTGGGCCTAGTAAAACACAGTTAATTATATATCCATTTTAATTGTAAACCAAGTTTCGGAATGCTTGTATTGTTACGTAAGTGCTTATAATTCTCCTATTTCTATCATATTTCCCTGGCACCTCATTTGAATTTACATGTATCTGAGGTCATAACTGGAGTGGAAGTTCTGCTTTTGGTTAACGCTGGAGCATATATCAGCTATCATGAGTTTAATGAAAATGTCGTTTGAGTGGCTTGCTAAATAAAAAGAAAAGCCTAGAAAAGCAGCGCCACGTTTGCTGACTGTTCCCTTCCCACAGTGCATGGCTGCTGTGTCACAACATGCCACAGAGCAATCACCACCACAGATAAGTGTACTCGCTGCCCTAAATTCATGTGATTTCATGGATGTGTACAACACTGCTCTCATTTACACTCCTTAAGGATCTGTCCCGCCAGTGATGGGCAGCAGGGGTTTGGTTGGAAGTGCAGGGAAAAAGGCAGTATTGCAATGAGATGTAAGGTCAGAAATGTGCACCAGCCCATGATTTATTTACCCAGATTCATGAACCTGTTTATACTTATGATTTTGACACTCTTCTAGTTCCTCTAACATCAGCTGGTTTTGATATATGGTGAGGTCAATCTAAGCTCTGTATCTAGAGAGTGGATAAAGTCAACTCCAGATGTCCCCAGAGGTGATGGTTTGAAGACTGATTTCAGTCCATGCTTTTCGCAGCCTCTGGCACCTCTGGTGATTGTGTAGACAGCACAAACTGCAAATAAGGGCTCCAAATTGTGCTCTATTTCCAACCCTGGAAACACACTAAAAAGCAAACAGCCCTGGTCTTTTCCTTCACTGTGATTGATTTGATGTTGCTGCCAGAGGAAAAAAACCTCCTTTTTTCATTCATTAAAATAAAATTTCCTTTGAATTATTTTAGAATTCTGAGATAACAAGCTGCAAGACAAAGATCACAGCTGAAAACTTTATACCATCAGAATCGTTAGTCATTGTCTTTGAGCTTTGTATAAATAAATGATCAATGCCTCAAAACAAGACCCTTGAAGGTGTTTTTATAAGGCCACAAATGTGTCAAGCAGACTTATTAGATGTGAAGGGAATGATTATTTGTACAAAGTGAAATGAACATATGTAATAATATTGTAAAATGTTTATTAGTCTAGAGTGTGCTGAATTTTCCTAAAATATATCAGGTTCTCAGTTTGCATTTAATGTAGTGTTAGGTATGACGCTATATCCTTCCTAGGCTATTTTCAGTTAGCGTTATGCTTTTTGCAGAGTAAATCATGGGTTTGTGTCCTTTATAACAAGGGTATTATCAAATGTGAGGCAATGCTACCTGTCTAGAAATCCAGCATGAAAGAAAACATGCACTGATCCTTGGTTCAAAGGGTTGTTGATTGGATGATGTCTATTGAGCAAATCTTTGGAGATCAAGCGGGATGCAAAGCTCTGGGAAAGCTTGAGCATCTCTGCTCTCCAGTGGCTGTAGATGCACCCTGTGCACCAAGGTACGAGCTCCCTTGCTGATAACTCAGTCTATGTATGGCTCTAACAACAGATGTTACATTTCCAGCCAAAAGACTGCCCAGGGTGACGACTTTGGGGTGAGCAGAGCTGTAAAGGGGTGTTTAGTCACACACCTCTTCCCCAATTTGCCTCCTTTGTGCTTCCACTCTACCGTCAAGGTTCCCTCTGTTAGGAGGGTAAGAGCAGCAATGCACTGGCTGTGTTCAACCTGTTCTCCCCTAACCTATGGCCCCTCTTCCTCCACAACTGCATCATAATTGGACACCTGCACAGATTATGCAGGTTTGGAATTAACCTCTGAGGACCTGGACTTAGGCACTCAGTGATGCTTTAGGACACTCTGTGTGCCCCATCTGAGCTAGAAATCTAGTAGGGGGATGGAGCATGCTGCTTTAGAAGTCTGTTGTGCCTGTTCTTGGGACTGGTGAATTTTGCTGTGTTTTATTCTGCATATTGCTCCAGCAGTTGAGTTTTTCCTTGGTTCAGTGCTGTGCATCCTGACTCATTTAAGTGTTTAAAGACACATGTTGGTGGGTGGCTAGTTAATTCATGTTAGATCTATGCAGATGCGTTTTGTCTTCTCTTCAGATGCCTAGCTAGCTAATGGGCTTCAACTCGGCAGGACCTTTCAGTCCTTCAGAAAGGACCTTTAGGAAGTCTTTGGTAGCAGATAATCTGAAATAGAGATGCCTACATGAATGGCACACAGTCTACTCCAGGCTTGGGCTTTCCTGTAGTATGGAAGCTTTTCTGCAGACCAGCACTGTCCTGGTGGGAAAAGCTTTCAAGATGACTGATGGCCACACTAACTACTGTTATGTTCTTTTATAGTTCCATGCCCAGGGATACAACTTAGAGGTGCTGTTGGTTGTGGAAAACTTTACATGAAAATCAAGCATGGGTTTTATTATTTTAATTTTTTTTGAGGCACACGGTTTTGAAAAAACATGTCTTGAAAAATTCCATAGGGAACTCTGTGGAAGGTATCCGCTTTGATGAGCTCATATTCGTACACAAAATTTAATGCATTTCAGGTAACTGTCTACCAGGTTACTCTTTGACTCTCCTGGTTCAAAGAACTGGTTGAATTTAACAAAGAAATTAAGGGATCACACCTAGGGAATAAAGCTTGCTGTGAAATGTTTTCTGTGAAAGCCAGAACCAGGTGAAAATCACTTAGTTTCAGGTTTCATTACAAATTTGAAAACCATATCTCAGGTTCACTGAAAGGTTGGTTAAAGGTCATGCTGCAGGGCCTGCTTTGGAATGAATGTGGCTGATTTATGTCGTTTGCAGCAGAACTGGGTATCGTTCATTGCTTTGACCCAGGTTCAGGGGTCTGCTCCTCTAAGCTCTCCTTGTGTGTTGAAGTCAATGGGAATTCTCTCTGCAGAGACCTTGGAGGATCCATCTCTGTGAGAAACTCAGGTTTTGATTGCTCTAAATGCCGGCTTTATTTCAATCCCTCACCACCTCCTCTGGTATAAGTTAGCCCGATTCCACGTTAGCCAGCTGAACTGCTCTGTTGCCCCCAGGTAAGGATACAACTTGACTTGGAGAACCCAGGAGTCACATAATCTAATAAGAAGTTTGCACAAATCCATCTGTGTTGAAATCACTGACTCCCACACAGCCCTGCTAGGGGGTCCCATTGCCATTTTGTGGGCAGCCAAACCCACAGGTTAAAAGCTAGACCAGCAGGCTATTGGTTGAACATTAGCCACGTCTTTGAGTAATGAGCATCTGGTTCCATTTACCATTAAGAAGATCCATGCGACTCACAGGCAAGGTCTTGCAGACCTGGCTTATGATACAGAAGGATCAGTCACTTCATCTCCCCTCCCCAGGGCTGCTGATCTTTGCACTTGTGCCTCTGGGCTGTTCTTCACATCCATATTCTGGAAAGGCAGGCAAACAGTGATAAGAAGACTGGGTATAATCTTAACAGACCAGGAGCATCCATTGGAGCCTCATCACCAACTGGAACCTTTTTGTCTTGCTCTTTCACAGTTATTAATCACTTGCAGATGCTCCCACAGCAGCATTCCTGTGGGAGACTATCGACGTCAGTGTGGATTCCTTGTAGCAGTGTTACCAGAGCAAGAAAAGAAGCTTTCCTGAAGTTTTGGAGAGGGTCTGATTAATTCCTCAAAAGCAAGAACATTTACTTGTCTAACAAACCTGGAAAGCTGGTCTAGCAATATGCCTTTGAAAAGTGTCTACAGCAATACTGAGCATTCATCTCAAAACCAGAGGTTATGCTCACGGTGAACGTGGTGCCTGAGCTGAAATCTGTAAACATTAAACTGGAAATGAACCTGGAAAGCTGCTGGATTTGCCTAGCCAAGAAGGCAAAACTGAATTGCTTCACCTGATTTCTGCTTTTACCTCCCTGGGACAATATTTACTTCCCAAAGCAGTGGCATGGCCAAGACTTGAATGAGATAGAACCTTGTTGGCATCGACTGGGATATCTCTGTGATCTCTTGGCTGGAAGGTACACCCCAAAGATCAGATTATGACCAAAATGTTTGTTTGATGGGATCTGCAGGAGGCTCAAACAGCTAAGCAAGTCTAGAGATCTTATCTTCTGGGGCTGGAGTGAACTCTGTAACATACAGAGTTTGCTGCCATCCAGCGAGATCTGGACAGGC
>NW_010180614.1:0-1100 GCF_000695765.1 Mesitornis unicolor | reverse complement strand
ATAGCAAAGCATTTGCAATGTGGGATCACCTATGTGTGGAACATGCTCGGCTGCTCTTTGGGAATTCAGTTTTGTCTATTTTAGAGGCATTTCCAGGACAAGAGGGTGATTTTACAGCTTGGTTTCACAGGTGAGGAAAGCGACTGCCTGCACATCTCCAAGGCAGCCTGTGGCAAAGTGGGGACGAGGCAGCCTGTGACAGAGTGGGGAACCAAGCAGGCTCCTGGTCCATCAAACAACAGTCTGGACTTTGACCATTTTCTCCCTGTATTTCACCCATGGATGATCCCTTACTGACTGCAAGGTTAAGGGTAATAGGTCAGATCCTGAGTAACCACTAAAATCCTTTGTCATCCTGGTAAACTCTTGTTACCTGGGAACCTGGACATGTTGTTATCAGTCACCATAGCAAAAGATGAGGGAAGTTGACCCTTGAAGTTGTTCTTCCGAGATTAAGTACGACTTCTGCACAACCTCAAAGAGGAATAAGTGAGGGCACAGGAGCAGCAAGGTGGAGGCAAGACCCAGCAAATGCTACTGGAAGTGTTTGTGACTTAAAGTGGCGTGGGCCATGCCTTTCACTCCCACCAGGGGAGATTTTGTAAGCAGAGAAAGAAGAGCAGTGATGTCCCCTGTGAGCTGCAGACCTTTCTGTTGAGGAAGGTTGCCAGGGCAGGAGGTATAAGATTAGCTAAAACAGCATGGTTGATTTTTTAGGGACAGTAACCCTTGTTGTCATAGAAAAACCCAGGTTGGAAGGGACCTCATTTAATGGAAAAGAGAGCACAGATGAGATGGTCTAGAACCCTGTACAGTTATCTTGAAAACCTACAGTGATGGGGACTCCACCACATCCCTGGGGAGGTTGTTCCAGTGATCAATCACTGTAAAAAAAAATATGTATTTCTTATATCAAGATGAAACTACTCACGGTGTGACTTGTACTGGTTGCCCCTTGTCCTCTCCACGTAGCCTCTTGTGAAGAGGGAGTCCCTGTCCTCTTTATAGTTGCCCTTTAGCTACTGGAGAACTGTGACGAGGTCTCCCTGTGGCTCTTTTAGGGCAGGGATAATGAAGAAACTGAGTTGTCTGGATGGAGT
>NW_010180613.1:8401-8930 GCF_000695765.1 Mesitornis unicolor | reverse complement strand
GTCACATGGAAAAGACGAGAGGTAATGGACAGAAATTGCTTCTGGAGAGATTCCAACTGAAATCCAGAAGAATTTTTTTTACCATGAGATCAATCAGACATTGCTCAGGGGAAGTCATAAATTCCCCTACACTAGTCAGTTTTAAAATTCACCTTGTCAAGGTGCTGACTCAACTCATTTAAACTGTACTTTTACCTTGAAAGGTTGGACTAGATGATCCTTGTGGTCCCTTCCAACCTGGTATTCTATGATTCTATGATTAGTGTTATATGAACTGGGATATGTTTTATTTGGAATCCTGAATGAACACAGACATGCTGTATTCTGTTACAGAACTTTCATGGTTTTAAAGAGTAATGTTTCAGATGCAGTAAACAACATTAGAGGAAACAAGGATCTTGTTAAAGAAAATATTCTTTCAGACCACTGTCTCAGTGATCATAAAAGATACGTGATGCAATAAACAAAATGAACGACAGACAAGAACAAAACCAATATAAAATCTTCCCCCCACCCCCCCCCCCACACT
>NW_010180613.1:7409-8016 GCF_000695765.1 Mesitornis unicolor | reverse complement strand
AGTTTTCAGCAAGTTCAGTCACTTAAAAGAGACTGAGTTGAAAAGTAAAATCACTAAATAGAAAATTAGTTCTATTTAGCTCAAACCAGGACAACAGCTGAGGCTTGAGCAAAACTAAAGCTTTGCAAAAAGTACAAATGCTGTTAATGGTGTTTTGTTAGTACATCTTAATTGGCAATATTGCATAATTTCTCATGCTCCCATGATCTTTTGAGGTATTAAGTTTCTGTAAGCATTCTTATAAATATCAGAGACTTTCTGTTTATAAATAATATTAAAATTAGTTATGACAAACTTGCAGCACTTTTTAGTGAATGAGCACTGTAGAAATTTCCCTCTTCAACTCATATTTGTACAATCAATAGTTTTTAGATCCAAGTAGAAATGCAAAAAATTGCAAAAGGAAGGAGTTGCACTAATTTAACTTCTAGGTGGATGAGTCCTGTAGAACTAATATAGTTTGAAGGCTGTCTAGCCAGCAAATCACAAAATCACAGAATGGTAGGGGTCCACCTAGTCCAACCTCCCTGCTAGAGCAGGATCACCTAGAGAAGATCACACAGGAATGCATCCAGGCGGGTTTTGAATGTCTCCAGAGAAGGAGACT
>NW_010180613.1:0-7163 GCF_000695765.1 Mesitornis unicolor | reverse complement strand
TTGCCTCATAAGGGAGATGGTCCAGTCCCCTCATCATCTTAGTGGCTCTACGCTGGAGTCTCTCGAGTAGTTCCTTGTCCTCCTTGAACTGGGGTGCCCGGAATTGGACACAGTATTCCAGATGTGGCCTCACCAGGGCAGAGTAGAGTGGGAGGATAATCTCCCTTGACCTACTGGCCACACTCTTCTTAATGCATCCCAGGATGCCATTGGCCTTCTTGGTCACGAGGCTCATGGTCATCTTGCTGTCCACCAGGACCTCCAGGTCCTTTTCCCCTGAGCTGCTCTCCAACAGGTCAGCCCCCATCCTGTACTGATCCATGGGGTTGTTCTTCCCCAGATGCAAGACTCTACACTTGCCCTTGTTGAATTTCGTTAATGTTTTCCGTGCCCAACTCTTCAGCCTGTCCAGGTTCCTCCCAGCTTTGTATCATCAGCAAATTTGCTGAGGGTACACTCTGTCCCATCATCCAGGTAACTGATGAATATATTGAACAGAGCTGAATCCAGTACTGACCCCTGAGGAACACAGCTAGACACGAGCCTCCAACTGGACTGCCCCACTGTCCACAACTCTCTGAGATCTGCCCTTCAGCCAGTTCCCAATCCACCTCAATATCCAGTCATCCGATCCATACTTGTTAAGTCTGGCTGTGAGGATGCCCTGGGAGACAGTGTCAAAAGCCTTGCTGAAGTCAAGGTAGACCACATCCACTGCCTTCCCCTCAACAATCTATCCAGTTATGCCATCATAAAAGGCTATCAGATTGGCCAAACATGACTTCCTCTTGGTGAATCCATGCTGACTACTCCCAGTAACCTTTTCCTTGACTTGCTTCAAGATGGTGCCAAGAACAAGCTGCTCCATTACCTTTTCAGGGATGGAGGTGAGGCTGACTGGTCTGTAGTTGCACAGGTCCTCCTTCCACCATTTTTGAAGACTACAGTGACATTGGCTTTCCTCCAGTCCTCTGGCACCTCTCCTGTTCTCCAGGACTTTTCAAAGATGATGGAGAGTGACCTAGCAATGACCTCTGCCAGCTCCCTCAGTACTCGTTGGTGCATCCCATCAGGGCCCATGGATTTGTAGATATCCAGTTTACTTAATTGTTCTCTAACTCAATCCTTTCCAACTGAGGCAAAGTCTTCCTTTTTCCTGACTTCCTCTGTGGTCTCAAAGGCCTGGGACTTCTGAGCAGTAAAGACAGAGGCAAAGAAGGCATTTAGTAACTCCGCCTTCTCTGTATCCTCTGTCACTGGGGCACCCACTTCATTCAGTAGTGGGCCCACATTTCCTCTAGCCTTCCTTTCACCACCAGTGTATTTAAAGAAGCCTTTCTTGTCCTTAACCTCCATTGTCAGGTTTAATTCTAAGGAGGCCTTAGCTTTCCTTGTTGCATCCCTACATCCTCTGACAACATTCTTGTATTCCTCCCAAGTGGTCAGTCCCTTCTTCCATGTTCTATAAACTTCCTTCTTCTACTTGAGTTTATCCAGTACCTCTCTGCTTAGTCATGTAGGTCTCCTGGCTCACTTACTTGATTTCCTACTCTGGGGATGCTCTGATCTTGAGCTTGGAGGAAATGGTGCTTGAATATTAACCAACTCTCTTGAACCCCACTAGCTTCTAGTGCCCTATCCCATGGGATTTCTCCAAGCAGTTCCTTGAAGAGGCCAAAGTTAGCCCTTCTGAAGTCCAGGGTTGTGATCCTGCTTGTTGCTCTCTGCCTACTGCAATATGACCCTGAACTCCACCATCTCATGGTTGCTACAGCCAAGGCTGCCTCCAACCTTCACATCCTCAACCACTCCCTCCTTGTTCGTCAGTACAAGGCCTTCTCCTTGTTGGCTCCTCCTCCACCTGTGTCAAGAAGTTATCATCAATGCACTGCAGGAACATCTTGAACTGTGCGTGCCTGGCTGTTGTAGCCTTCCCAGCAAATGTCAGGGTAATTGAAATCCTCCAGGAGAACCAAGGCCTGTGCTTGTGAGGCTAATTTCAGCTGTCTGTAGAAGGCCTTATCAGCTTCCTCATCCTGATCAGGTGGCCTGTAATAGCCACAACAGTGTCTCGCATATTAGCCTGCCCCTTACTTCTTACCCACAAGCTCTCAACTTGCTCTTCATCTGCCCCTGGACAGAACTCAATACATTCTAGTTGTTTTCTCACATAAAGAGCAACTCCATCACCACACCTGGTTGGCCTGTCTTTCCTAAAAAGGACATAGCCATCCATGACAGCATTCCAGTCATGTGAGCTGTCCACCATGTATCTGTAATTGCAATCAGAACATAACACTTTGACCACACCCAGATCTCTAATTCCTCCTCTTTATTCATAGAATCATAGAATGGATAGACTTGAAAGAGACCTTAAAGATCATCTAGTTCCAACCCCCCTGCCATGGGCAGGGACACCTCCCACTAGACCAGGTTGCTCAAAGCTGCATCTAACCTGACCTTGAACGCTTCCAGGGAAGGAGCATCCACAATTTCCCTGGGCAACCTGTTCTACTGTCTCACCACCCCCACAGTAAAGAATTTAATCCTAATGTCTAATCTAAGTCTCCTCTTCCTCAATTTGAATCCATTACCCCTTGTCCTATTGCTACCTGCCCTGGTAAAATGTTCCTCCCCAGCTTTTGTGTAGGACCCGTTCAGGAACTGGAAGACTGCATTAAGGTCCCCCCAATTTCCCTGGGCAACCTGTTCTACTGTCTCACCACCCCCACAGTAAAGAATTTAATCCTAATGTCTAATCTAAGTCTCCTCTTCCTCAATTTGAATCCATTACCCCTTGTCCTATTGCTACCTGCCCTGGTAAAATGTTCCTCCCCAGCTTTTGTGTAGGACCCGTTCAGGAACTGGAAGACTGCATTAAGGTCCCCCCGGAGCCTTCGCTTCTCCAGGCTGAACAGCCCCAACTCTCTCAGCTTGTCCCCACAGGGGAGGTGCTCCAGCCCTCTGATCATCTTCGTGGCCCTCCTCTGGACCCGCTTCAACAGCTCAGTGTCCTTCTTATACTGGGGGCCCCAGAACTGGATGCAGTACTCCAGGTGGGGTCTCAAGAGAGCAGAGTAGAGGGGCAGAATCACCTCCCTCGCTCTACTGGTCACACTTCTTTGGATGCAGCCCAGGATGCGGTTGGCCTTCTGGGCTGCAAGTGCACATTGCCAGCCCATGTTGAGTTTTTCGTCGACTGACACCCCCAAGTCCTTCTCCTCGGGACTGCTGTTGAGCCATTCTCTGCCCAGTCTGTATTTGTGCTTGGGATTGCCCCTACCCAGGTGCAGGACCTTGCACTTGGCCTCGTTGAACTTCAGGAGGTTGGCATGGGCCCACATCTCCAGCCTTTCCAGGTCCCTCTGGATGGCTTCCCTTCCTTCCAGCACGTCAACCGCACCACCCAGCTTGGTGTCATCTGCAAACTTGCTGAGGGTGCACTTGATTCCACTGTCCATGTCACTGACAAAGATGTTGAACAGCACTGATCCCAGTACCGATCCCTTGGGAATTCCACTCATCACTGGTCTCCATTTGGACATTGAGCCATTGACTGCAACTCTCTGAGTGCGACCATCCAGCCAGTTCCTTATCCAGCAAGTGGTCCATCCATCATATCCACATTTCTCCAGTTTAGTGACCAGTATGTCTTGCGGGACAGTATTGAACGCTTTACAGAAGTCCAGGTAGATGACGTCAGTTGTTTTCCCTTATCCACCAAAGCTGTAACTCCATCATAAAAGGTCACCAAATTGGTGAGGCATGATTTGCCCTTGGTAAAGATGTGTTGGTTACCACCAGTCACTGCATCCTTGTTCCCCCGTGCCTTAGGAGAGCCTTCAGGAGGATCTGTTCCATGATCTTGCCAGGCACAGAGGTGAGACTGACCGGCTGATAGTTCCCTGGGTCTTCCTTTTTCCCCTTTTTGAAAATGGGGGTTATGTTTTCCCTTTTCCAGTCATCAGGAACTTCACCAGACTGCCATGACCTTTCAAATATTCTTGGCAGCTTCATCCACCAGTTCTCTCAGGACCTGCAGATGGATGTCGTCGGGTCCCATGGACTTGTGCAACTTCAGATTCTTTAGGTGGTCTCAAACCTGATCTTCGCTTACAGCGGATGGATCTTCCTTCTCCCAGTTCCTACCTTTGCCTTCTGTGACTTGAGCAGTGCGGCTAGATCCCTTGCCAGTAAAGACCTTGACTGAGTTCCTTTGTGCAGATAAAAAGTAAAAGAGTAGTCCTGAAAACACAATATTAAACAAGGGGAAGATTTTTCCTTGTCAGAAACTGTAACATGGCAAACTTATACAATTATAATTCCTACAAACTCTGGTGTTTAGATATGATGAAACTGGGTTGTGTGTCCATAGGCCTATAGGGGCTTTCTCTGAAGTTTCGGGCACCTCTAAGCTGCTGTAATGGGAAGGCAGAAGTTATTTCAAAGCAGTCTTAATTTATCTTTTCCTGGACTGAATTTTATATTGTTTTAGTTATTAGCAAATTCTCTAGGTTGTGCTGTTATGACTTGTAATTCAGTTTGTATGTTGAGATTAAAAGGTACAGTTGCATTTTTAGAATGTCTGTTAGCATGCATCTGTCTTAAGTCTCAGGATGATAGGTTTTTTCATAATATACTTACACAGATGTTTTAAATTTAGCAATAGGGTTAGGATTAAAGGGAGGGCAGGGACAGGGGACATTATAGTGGGGGGGTCAGATATAGGCCACCCAACCAGGAAGACCAAGCAGACGAAGCTCTTTGTTGACAGATAGGATCAGCCTCATGTTCACAAGCCCTGGTCCTCATGGGGGACTTCAACTGCCCCGATATCTGTTTGAGGGACAACACAGCAGGGCATAAGCAATCCAGGAGATTCCTGGAATGCATAGATGACAACTTCCTTCTTCAACTGATAGAGAAGCCAACAAGGAGAGGTGGTATGCTCAACCTTGTTCTCACCAACAAGGAAGGGCTTGTGAGGAATGTGAAGCTCAATGACAGCTTTGGATGCAGTGTCCATTAAATGGTCAAGTTCAAGATCCTTAGGGCACTAAGGAGGGTGCACAGCAAGCTCACTACCCTGGACTTTGGGAGAACTGACTTTGGCCTCTTCAGGGACCTGCTTTTCAGAGTACTGTGGGATAAAGACCTGGAGGGAAGAGGGGGCCCAGAAAAGCTGGTTAATATTCAAGAATAACCTCCTCCAAGCTCAGGAGTGATGTATTCCAACAAAGAGGAAGTCAGGTAAAAATGCCAGGAGGCCTGCATGGATGAACAAGGAGCTCCTGGATAAACTCAAGCAGAAGAAGAGAGCCTACAGAAGGTGGAAACAAGAACAGGTAGTCTGGGAAGGAATACAGAGAAGTTGTCCGAGCAGCTAGGGATCAGGTTTGAAGAGGCCTGATAGAATTAAATCTGGCCAGGGACGTCAAGGACAACAACAAAAGCTTCTATAGGTACGTTGGTGACAAAAGGAAGGCTAGGGAAAATGTGGGCCCTCTCTGTAATGAAACAGGAGACCTGGTTACCTGAGACATGGAGAAGACTGTGGTACTCAACGACTTTTTTGCCTCAGTCTTCACCAGCAAGGGCTCAAGCCACACCACCCAAGGCAAAGGCAAGGACTGGGACAATGAAAAACCGCCCACTGTAGGGGAAGATCAGGTTTGATACTGTCTAAGGAACCTGAAGGTGCACAAGTCCATGGGTTAATTCTTGAAGGATAACTATTAGATTTTTCACATGCATCCGCGGGTCCTGAGGGAACTGGCAGATGTAGTTGCTAAGCCACTATCCATCATATTTGAGAAGTTGTGGCAGTCTGGTGAATTCTGACTGACTGGAAAAGGGGAAACATAACCCCCATTTTTAAAAAGGAAGACCTGGGGAACTACAGGACAGTCATTCTCACCTCTGTGCCTGACATGATCATGCAGCAGATCCTCCTGGATACTATGAAAATAAGGAGGTGTTTGAAAATTGAAAATAAGGAGGTGAAAATACATTGAAAATAAGGAGGTGATTGGTGACAGCTGGGCTGGAACACCTCTCCTTTGAAGACAGGCTGAGAGAGTTGGAGTTGTTCAGCCTGGAGAAGGCTCCAGGGAGACCTTATAGCAGCTTTCCAGTACCTGAAGGAGGCCTACAAGAAAGCTGGGGCTTTTTATGAGGGCATGTAGTGATAGAATGAGTGGCAATGGTTTCAAACTGAAAGAGGGGAGATTTAGATTAAACATTAGGAAGAAGTTCTTTACTGTGAGGGTGATGAGACACTGGAACAGGTTGCCCAGGGAAGTTGTGGATGCCCCCTCCCTGGAAGTGTTCAAGGCCAGGTTGGACAGGGCTTTGAGCAACCTGGTCTAGTGGGAAGTGTCCCTACCAATGGTAGGGGGTTTGGACTAGATGATCGTTAAGGTCCCTTCCAACCCAAACCATTCTATGATTCTATATAATAGTTGCATAAAAGCAGGTGCAAAGGAAAGTCTAGTAATGATAAGGTAATATAGCTGGTGATGCTTTCTTAATTGTGTACCTGGATGTCTTTTGACATAAAATAAGGATAAACATGACCAATATTTCGTAATATTGGTATTAATGCCTTGTTCCCAGTATGGCAAAACCATACAAGCAGCTTTACTTCCTCTGAATTTTCCTTCTATGCTCTTACCTGCAATTTATTTATTTTTTATTTTATTCCTGAAACATCTTGAAAGTCCCCACTGAGCAAGAGAGCTTGTGCTTTGTCTTGCCTAAATAATATATGTTCTGACCAATAAACACATCCTTGTTAGCTTGTCATCTGCAGCAGAAATACGACAAAGATAAGCATTTACTTGACGATAGGCAGAGATGAAGATTTAATAATCTCTTCTGTGAATAGGAAAGTACGGGCACCTATTTTTTGAGACTTTTTCCCATGTGATTGAACAGGTAAGAAAGCTTAAATGTTTAGGTTCATTTTATAGCAGTGTTTGTAAAGGGAATAGCTAATAAAGCTTTTGAGATCCTTTTTCTTTGCTAAAGAATCTTTAATTTTTTTGTTACTAAGTACTTGTTAATAACAGTATAAAGATATTTTTATATTTGTTGTACAGATAATATTTCCTTAGAGTGATTCCAAGAAAGATGGAAAATAAGTTTACTCTCTAAGACTCCTC
>NW_010180612.1:130553-156960 GCF_000695765.1 Mesitornis unicolor | reverse complement strand
GCCAATGCCATCCTGGGGTGCATCAGAAGGGATGTGTTTATTAGGTCAAGAGAGGTTCTCCTTCCCCTCTGCTCTGCCCTGGTGAGACCACATCTGCAATATTGTGTCCAGTTCTGGGCCCTCACTTCAAGGACAGGAACTGCTTGAAAGAGTCCAGCAGGGCCACAAAGATGATGGAGGGAGTGGAGCATCTCCTGCTGAGGAGCGGCTGAGGGAGCTGGGGCTCTTTAGCTTGGAGCAGAGGAGACTGAGGGGTGGCCTCATTCATGTTTATAAATTTGTAAAGGGCGAGTGTCAGGAGGAAGGAGCCAGGCTCTGCTCAGTGACTGCCAATGACAGGACAAGATTTTTTCACTGTGAGGGTGCCAGAGCATGGCCCAGGCTGCCCAGAGAGGTTGTGGAGTCTCCTTCTCTGCAGACATTCAAAACCCGCCTGGCCGTGTTCCTGTGTGACCTGGTCTGGTGATCCTGCTCTGGCAGGGGTTGGACTGGATGAGCTTTCGAGGTCCCGTCCAACTCCTGAGATTCTGTGATTCTGTGATTCTTAATAGGTACAAGTAATGGTTAGAGGATTCAAACTGAAAGCTGTCTGTAATCACATGTACATAAACTGGACCAAAGTGTAGCTTTTATGGAAAGGAAAATACTGAGTTAATCTTATCTTTCATTAAAACTCTCTATTGAATGAATCTATTAATAATTAACTCTTGACAAGCGACACCTTTCTCATGAACATCACTGATGTGAGACACATCACGGGTGAAGAGGCAGCGAGCGGGGACTGCTCAGGGCCAGGGTCCCATGGCCAAGCCCAAATTGAGGGGGCCCATTACATTAAGGTCTTATCTGCGGGACATCTCTGAGATGAGCTTCTACTTCAGTGAGCCCCCACCTTCTATTCTTCACATTTCTCCCATTTTTACACCAGTCCTAATTTTTAATGCAGGGTGCGGGGTGGAGGCAGAGCCCTGCAGCACTTTTTGGGGCAGAGTCGCATCCTCACTGTGGGGGCTACAGTGCTGCGACTGGGGCTGGGGGCAAGGAGCTGTTGGCTCTGGGATGCCAAGTCCACCTTTATTCACTGCTGCTCTCTTAATGAGACTGCAGCCCCTTACAGGCAGGACTTACTCATAATGTTGCATTTTGTATTTATTTATTCTCACTGCATGTTAAATGGTAATAACAGACAGCTTAAGGACAGACTCTGTTGGTTCTTATTCCTTGCTCCCACTTCAGTGCCTTCTCTTAGGCGTGATCTAAATGAATTCTTTATTCTTTACCCAGCAATGATCAAACACAGACGTTTCACAGAGGAAGCCCTGGAGCAGGCAGCTAGAGCTTGACCTTAGTCCTTAAATCAATAGGAAAACTCCCTGAGAACTCAGTGTAAAGTAATCTCTGTGTAACTCCCTCCCCGGTGTTCAACGATTAGGGGCTGATTTACAGCCTGGAGGCTAAGGAGTTTCACCTGCTGGGGTGGGCACTTGGAATCCCTCCTTCCTCCCCAGGAATTGTACAAAAATCAGTGTTTGGACAATTAGGTTCTTTTCTTTCATACTCATCACTCACCTCCTCTTGCAGTTCACACATACTTTTAACACACTCAGATTTTTTAAACTACATTGCGTAAGTGCGAGTATTCTTATTACTCCAGTGGGACGTGTGGATTTGACCAAGCCAAATTCAATTTAGTGTGCCTTGACTGACCTTGATGAACCAGCACAGCCATATTTGGATGAGTAATCAGCACGGGATGGTGTTTGTTAGACTGCATCAGTTTAGGTCCAGAATGACTTTGCTGTCTAGACCAACTATTAATGCTGTCACGGGAAACAGGGCAGCAGATCCTGGTTTCTCTGTAAGTCGCTCTTCTGAAACCGCTGGCAGCTTGGGGGATCAGAAACACCTCAGTCATGAACAGATTAATCCTGAGAGCTATGGAAGTGCCTCTGCTCTACACACACTGATTTGAGGCAGATGCTGACAGATTTGGGCAAAGTTTCACAAGACGTCTGTAACAGGATTGTGAAGTGCAGCACAATATCCTCAATATTAGACTAATATTTTCTTAGGTTGTCCCTCTCAGTATGGTTCATACAGAAAGTAGCAACAGTAAATGGGAGAAAACCTTCTATGAAGTGACTTTTTCTGTTGCTGTGTGACCCAGTGTTGCACAAAAAAGAACTGAATATATCTGTTTGACGGGTGATTTTTCACAGCAAAGATGAGCGGAACAATAATGTGTGAGGCGAGACAGATTTATGGAGTTTCCGTTATTGAATATGTGACAAAATCATTCTTTTTCTCTCAAAAGCATAGCTGACGAAATGTAGGCAGTGGGCACTGGGTGCTGCAAATGGACGTGTAATGAACCAAGGGTCTTTCGTGATTTACAAGAACAAGCAATGCTATTTGTTCGTCATGACACAATACTGGAGTTTGGAAGCACAAAAAGAAGCATTGTTATCTGGATGATTTCTACATTACAGAGTAAAAAGCAGTGCAACAGGAGTTGAACTGGAGACTCAGATGGTGCTGAGGATGCAACATCCACATTATGTATATTTGGGGCTTTCAGTATGGACTGCATCTCATGGACACTCTATAGACTAACATGCGAGCAGCTGGAGCACACAAGGGATGCTGCTGGGACACATCTGCTTTGGTTTCATTGGGAAGTAATCAGCAGTGCCTTTCAGAAACTGCTCTGGGATGCAGACAGAAAGGGATGAAGTGGGAATGTCTGGGGAACTCAGCTAAGAGGTGGTCTGGTTTGAACGGAAATGCACACACGGGTGCGCGCGGTGGTCAGAGAGAAGCATCCAAGGGCTGAAAACTGAACATCAGCACCCCTGCAGGCTTTGCATCCAGACATCGGGATGCAGAGATGATCCTCAAGATCCCTGCCGACCCAAACCACTCCATGATTCAGTGAAGGGAAGTGAGATTTTCCTCACCTGTTGCTATTCAGATTTCAGCTGTGCTCTTGGGTCCCAGTTTGAACCAGCAAGGACCCAGCAGTCCCCAGGCACTGCAGCCCTGTGAGCACGCCCCTCCTCACACCAAAACCCAGCGGGGAGCACGGAGCATCACAAGAGAGAACTTAAACCTGATGTTTCACTTGCGTGTCTGTTAGCACAGTAAAATGCTAGGGTTTAAGCACATCTTAACTGAACAGAGCCACCACGCTAAGCTGTAACACTTGCAAATGTTTGCATACATCTTGTGCATAATTTCTTTCTCTTTCCCATATTTGCTGTACAATATTTCCCCGATATTCCCCGTGCTGCCGTCGCACTGCTTCCTTTGCAATGAAGTGTTTGCCGTTTCCATGTGCTCAGACCGCAGGCAGAACCGAAACCCCCGATCTCTGGGATGTCCTCGATCCCTCCTTGCCTGGACGGCAGGGTCGCTGTGTCCCCGTTTCGTCCCAACCGCCCGTCCCCTGGCACCCTGCGGGTGGCACTGTGGTAAAACGCTTCGTTTCACCGGCTGCTGAAATATCGACCCCGTGGCTGCACAGGTGTAAGTGCCAAATTTTAAGGGATCTTTAGAGTTAGGAAAATAGGCTGGATTTATGGGAAGAGTATTGATCTCTAATGGAACGGAGCCTGCTCTAAATGATATTTTGGAGGATTCGCCCATTACTGCAACTCTGAAAAGTGCATTTAGTGCTAGCTGACATACATTTTTAAACTCTCTGAAGCTTTAGAGCTAATGAAGAAAGCCCAAGGTGAGTAGAGTATTTATGAATAAAACCTCATCACTCGATGAGAAGTGGGACAGCACTTTATTTAGCACCTCACCGCGTGGCAAGCAGCGACGTGCAGGCAGTTACATAAACCCCGCGTGTTCCCAGGCACTGGAGAAGGGTCAGTGCGTGAGGATCAGCTCAGAGATCACCCCGATGCTTTCTCTCCTTGGGCTGACTCTTCATCAGGTCCCCTTTCTAGTTCAGGTATTGTTCTGTGCCTCTCAGGACTGAAAGCAAACCCAAAATGTAAACCGTATTTCAAAAGCCGTAGTGTTAACATGAGACGTCTGAAATTTGAACACATTGACAAGCATTCACAATGGCTGGATAATGAGTATCGGTGTTTATATGCTATCTCTCATTGCACAAGATCCCAAAAGAACTTTGCAGATAATATCCTGCAGGAGCTATTGTAGCCATAGCACAAAGCATCTGCTCCATGGCAGGTTAAAAATCCCATTTTAATTCCAGCTCTGCTGCCCTCTGAAGCCAATGGACTGCTTTGCCTCCCAGCATTGAATTAAGCCCTTTGTTTTCTTTTGGTCCTTGAAAATAAAAGAGAAATGAATTACAACAGTTTTATTCAGCACCTCTTGCAGAGCCCAAGTTTTAATGGCCTATGCCCTGCCTGCACACGTGGTGAATGTGGCTGGCG
Source organism: Mesitornis unicolor (assembly GCF_000695765.1). Classification (NCBI taxonomy): domain Eukaryota; kingdom Metazoa; phylum Chordata; class Aves; order Mesitornithiformes; family Mesitornithidae; genus Mesitornis; species Mesitornis unicolor. The sequence goes on along the minus strand of NW_010180612.1, from coordinate 152,551 downwards.
TTTTCAGAGGACACACAGCCCAACTGGAAATACTTTTTCAGGGTGCTATGGGACATCTGACAACTCCAGATAAGTGTTACAAGGCTTCGTAGCCTGCACAAAGACCTGAGCATGCAAGTGAACCTGAATATATTTGGTACCCTTAGGAGTGCACTAGAAAATAACCCCCCGAAACTGTTGGCTCTGTATTCACAGAAATCCTGCAAGTCCCCCAGACTTCAGTAGGGTAATGGGTGGAAAGAGCAGAATTCTCCAGTGCTGCCTCTTGGGCATGAGGGCCAGCCCCAGCACAGGACGACCATGGTGTGCACAGAACAACTGCGGTATGCACAGACGGAGCGTGGTGTGCACAGACGGAGCGTGGTGTGCACAGACAAGCACGGTTCCTCAGGCTGCTCCAGCCGGGAGTCCCTTGGTACATGGAAATGAGAATGTAAATAGAAATGTTCTCCCCGTCACTGCGAGATGCTCAAAACTCAAGCACTTTATTTGACAACGCTTAGGCGTTTTTGGGGAAGGTGCAAGGTGAGCCTTGCTGTTTCTACTGTCAAAGGCGCAAACAGATTTTCTGGATAATACAAAGGCTGATGAACACAAAGTTGTGTCAGAGGCACAAAAGTGTCTGAAGTCTTTGAGGAAAACTTCCCTGTTGCTCTGTGCTGTAAGATGCTGTGTACATGAAAGAGGATGGAGGATGAGAGGGTCGTCTAGGAAGGAATGGGAGTGGGAAGGAGGGAAGCTTGGCTGTGAGGAGCAAGATAGAATCTGAATTATGTAAGCAAAACCAGCAGAAAATGAAAATAATGAACTAAAGAATAGGCTGGCAAACTTTGTTAGAGCTGCAAAGTGTTTCTGTTTAAATCTGCTTTTATTCTGCCACTGCTTCAGGTGATGATCTGTCCCACGGAAACACGGGTGACCCCTTCAGCCTCCCACAGCGTTTCCATCACACAGACGGGATGGACAGCGGGCTGGGGCAGACAGCGTGTGATTTCCAGTGATACTGCCTGTATCATCCTCTGGGATGTTTCAGAGCGCATCAAGCAGTGATGCTATATCCCCACAGACAGCAAACCAAATGCATTTTGCTTTTCTGGGCATCTTCCTTCGCCGTCTCATTTTTCAAATGCTGGAGGCCATTCACAGGATTTGCTGAGGGCAAGCTCTGCTTCAATCGTGTTGCCTGTGCCACCAATGCTTTCAGGGCAACATGAAGTCATCTTCTTTGTGTCCCTTAACATCTTGCAGCCGGTGAATCTTGGCAGTGCTGATTTGCAGAGCGGCGTAGCCTGTGCCTCGGTGCTGTCAGTGCTGAGACACCTTGTTCTGCTGCAGGGGTTTTGGGAGGTGCTCCCCAGGGAGGCATCAGCGCCTCCTCTTCTGCACAGCTCTCCAGCACCAGACCGGGCACCAAAATCCCGCAAAATATTAACTTATCCAAATTCCCAGCAGTGTCAAGGATTAAACTTCCCTTAATTCTGCTAAAATCTTCATAGTTACTGAATGACCATCATTAAGTTACCCTTCAAATTACTTCTAATTTTATATAAAGCATATACAACACTTATCTTGGCAGAGCCCTTCAAATCGTGCTCGGCAGCAGAGGTCGAGTTTAATTCTTTGTGAATTTTCGTGTATTCATGAAGGGCAGAAAATCTTAGCATGACATTATTCTGGGAATAAGTTAGTCAGCCCCAATATCTTCAAGGGGTTTAAAATGTCTTCCTGTGAATTTCTATCAGATATGTTTCCAGATTTAGATGAAACGTACTGAAGGACACCCTTCCAGGGGGAAGTGCTGCTGCTGATTAAAACACATCTGTAGCTGCATACTTCGTTGTGTTTGGGAATCTGCTGCCACCATACACGTACTGCTGAGCAGCGCTGAGCAGACCAGATTTACAGGTATTTACTGAAGCAAGTTACTTGCACAGGAGCATGCTTTTGGGGGATAGCTATTCCTGAGGCTTTCTGAGGAGTCTGAGGGCTGCAGTTACAAATCCTGTTGAAATTCAGCAGTGGCTGGGTCCTTCTGCATTTGAGTTCAAGTACAGCTTGAACTTGGCTTTACATTTTATCTCATTTTCTATTTAAAATGTACCTGCTGCATCTGACCTTGTGGATCATGAACCCTCTTGGGTCGATGTGAATTTGTGGCACATCCATTACTGCCCTCTCAATTTGGTCTGGTTTGCTGGACTCCAGCAGGTTTGGATCCAGGAAGATTTCAATCTCTTCCTCCAAAGCAGCTTTGTCATGCCCCAGGGGGACCTTTTATTCGTGGCTTTTAGGCGATCTGGACTACGTGATGCTACTGGGTGACCCGGAGTGTCAGCACATTGCAAGTTTTCTCATGAACACGCCACTGATACATCGCTATATTTGCTTTAAAACCCTCTGTCCCCGAAGTGCTGTCTGCCTGCCTGTCAGATATTTGCAGCCGGATGAGCAGCAATTTTCTGCAGCTGAGAATGGCAGATTCGGGGAGTTTCCTCGGCTCCCTGGAAGCAATTAACTGCTGCAGCTCTCAGAGCTGGGGGAGCTCCAGCAACTTGACCCTGTGATGTGTGGACCCAGAAACGATTTGGGTTTATTCTGCCATCCAGATGAAATTTAGCTTATCCAGTGCTTTCATCTGGAAGTGGCTGTTGCTGCAGAAGTCACGCGGACCCTGCATCCCTGTAATTCACCACCAGTTCAATGTCCTGACACTGGGAGGAACTGGCGGCTGTGGAGAAGCAACTCAATCCCGACAGATGTGCAGGAGATACCCAACTCTCAGCTTCTGCAGCAGAAGCAGGACCCAAAATATTCTTTTTATCGTAATTCCAGTAAAGAGGAGAGTTTCATTCTGGGATTGAGTGACCTAGTGTTACTGAAGTAACAAGGTAATTTTAATAGTGATATACATATGGGAGTACTTTATCTTCTTGATGCATCATTGCCAAAAGAAAGTGGTTGCATTGGTGACCATATTTCAGGGCCTGGCCCAGAGCCTTTCAGCATCAATAAGATTTCCATTTATTTCTTTGGCTTTGGAAAAGGCACCTACGGAAACAAGCCAGAAACGAAAGTGGATGCAATTTGATTTATGCTTGAGTGACTTAACTTTTACGATGGAGAAATCCAATGAAACACCAGGAGCGTGCAGTCCATAAACGCATATGATCACTGTTAAGAGTCACAGCAGTACACGCAGGAGCAGACACCTGAAGCTGCATGGAGGACACTGAAAGTTTGAGTCCTTTCCTGCCTGGTTTTTATCTGTGACAAAGACATTTGCACACTTGATTTGTTCAAAATAGGTAAAGGGTGGGGGAAATACCCCAAACTAACAGACAGGAATAACAGGCTGCAGAAATGAACTGTGAGGATGAAATATGTAAAAAGGATTTTTTTACTACCAGGTCTTTCAATCTTAGAAATTTAGAAGGTACTACTCATGTGGGTTTTGTTATAGAATCATAAAATCATAGGATGGTTTAGGTTGGAAGGGACCTTAAAGCTCACCCAGTCCAATCTCTGCCATGGGCAGGGACACCTCCACCAGACCAGGTTGCCCAAACCCCCGTCCAACCTGGCCTTGGGCACTGCCAGGGAGGGGGCATCCACAGCTTCCCTGGGCAACCTGGGCCAGTGTCTCACCACCTCACAGTGAAGAATTTATTCCTAATATCCAGTTCAAATCTCCCCTCTTCCAACATAAAACCATTTCCTCTTGTTCTTTCACTACCTGCCCTTGTAAAAAGTCCCTCCCCAGCTTTCCTGTGGGACCTCTTCAGGAACTGGAAGGACGCAATAAGGTTCCCTGGAGCCTTCTCTTCTCCGGGCTGAACAACCCCAACTCTCTCAGCCTGTCCCCATAGCAGAGGTGCTCCATTCCTCTGATCATCTTCGTGGCCTCCTCTGGACCCGCTCCAACACCTCCATGTCCTTCTTATATTGGGGAAGTGGATGCAGTGCTGCAGGTGGGGTCTCATGAGAGCAGAGCAGAGGGGCAGAATCACCTTCCTCGCCCTGCTGGCCACACTTCTTTTGATGCAGCCCAGGATGTGGTTGGCCTTGTGGTGAGTACATTGCCGGCTCACGTTGAGTTTTTAATTGACCCCCAAGTCCTTCTCCTTGGGACTGCTCTTGAGCCATTCTTGGCCCTTGTTCTTCCCTTCCAGCTCTTCTGGACAAAACCCAGCATTGCTGGACAAAACCCAGCATTGTGTCCTTGTCAATGCCAGGTGGAGCAGTTAAACCCGGGTTTTGCAGGTTTCTCCCCCAGATTCAGCTGTGAAAATGCTGCTTTTCGGTGCCACTGCCAGGGCTGATGCTCCTTCCCCAGCACTGCTGGTCAGCTCTGACTGCTCCGCCAGGAAGTCCAGCACAGGATGAAAAGGAAAATAACATAGCAAAAAATATTAAGATACATAAACTGAAAAGGAGTAAGTAACCATATTATAAGTGGTTATTAAATAATTTACTGAGCCCCTTTGAGAAAGTGCTTTTCTTCTGGTTATCAACATCAATTAAAAATGACCTTGTCGCAAAAAAAATATGATTAGCCTAATTTCTGTAGTGCTGCTTGTTGATAATAGGCAATTGGTGAGTTTGTTCTCTGCAAGACTCAGGGTTTTTTTCACAGTTAAAAACTGGTTCACTGCTGCTGGAAGCACACAGCTTTCTGGATTAACATGCTCTCAAGGATGGGGAATAGGTGTGCAGAGACATGGCTCGTGACTGCTTTTTTCAAACTGCTTTCCTTTTATGAAGACAACAAAAATAGAAACTTTCTGAGCAAAGTGTTCGGTCACCTCATTCAACAGAATATGGAAAAAGTGCTGTGACTTCACTGTGAAGTACAAACGAATACACTAAAGGGCCGTGTAGATAATTCTAATAATATTGCAAGATTACTGTTTCTTCCCTCATGAAGAACTTATCTCCTCCTCTAGCAGAGGGGATTAAACAAGAAAAAAGCGTGTACTGGTTGTTTTGGAGAACAACAGCTGCGCAGCATTGGGGAGGAGAACTTGCAAACCACTGGTTCGGAAAAATGACTTTGCATTTGGCTGTATGGGGCTATTTTGGACCCCTCTAAAATACTATTCCTAGGAGAAAAGGGCTTGCATCTACAATTGTTTTGTTGAATCATTCTATTGTCTTATCCGTGCTTAAGGTATAAGGTTTCAAACGCAGACTTTGGGATGTGAGGATTAATTTATTATTATTTATTAACCATAATCGTTAATGGTTGCACTGTGAAGACAAGAACTATTTACCAATTTTAAATGTTCAGTTAGATTCAGAGTTAAGCCTCACGCCTTCTCCCTGAGGTTAATAGTGCTGGGCTTACGCATTTTGGCTCATTAAGACTTCTGCACATTAATGTTTTATATGATACGGGTCTGCTCTGTGTGAGTCATTAAAGTCTGCACATCCAGTGCAGAAAAGCTGGATTCTTGAAATATGTTTGGTACCCAATGATGCTTTAGGAGCTCTCAAAATTGCAGTATTCAGGTGTCTGCATTTTGAGCGATGTTCCAGGGAGAGCCTGCGTTATTCCTGTCCCTTGCAAACTCTTGTGTACCACTTCGTTGCTGGGAAGAGCTGGAGTTAGTGCATGGTTTAGGGTGTTTGCTTTAGAGATCCCCTCCCTCTGTCTGCCGCAGCAGAGGAGCTGGGATGGGGAGTTACAACAGGCACTGCTCTAGCACCAGGACAAGAGGGGGATGTCAGAGCACTCCACATCAGACCTCCAGAGCTCGCTTCCCAACATGGCCTAGCAAAGCGCAGACCTGACCACCCGTGGGGCCCAGCTCTGCTCCTGGTCCCTTTCTGCCACAGGGAGACCATGGGAAATGAAGAAGTCACCCCCATGGCGAGCAGGGTTTCAAAAGGCATACACAAGAAAGAGCATCCTACCACTGTCAGTGCTTTGAATTACAGAAAACGAGGAAAATTTAGGAAGTCCTAGAACACAAACCTTCATCTGTCTACCACAGAAGCAAAAAACCCATATGTCTGAGTTTAGGAAGTGCTGCGAGACATTTTTAATACCTTAGCACTTTACATCATAACCCAGTAGGAACAGTGAACTGCCATAGCCAAATGCCCTGTCATATTTATTATTCAGCACTATTCATGTCTCTTTATGGAACGCCTGGATGGTCCATAGCTCTTAGTAACAATGGCTTATTTGTTTCATTCTTTGTGGTGAAGACATGAATAATCTCATACTTCATCATAACCATCCAGAAAACCCTTGTACGAAGGGCATTTTAATTCTCATAATCGGCAGGTTGTGTGTTTAGGAAACAATAGCAATGTTCCCCTCTTAATGGTGCAGATGGTGTGTTTTTCTGACGAGGCCTGAGTGCGAAAGGAAAATAAACTTTAATTATTAAATTAATTTTAATTTTAATTATCTCAATAAATTATCCAGTTATTTCGTTCACAATTTCTGCTCTTTGTAATTCAGAACCAGATGGGAAATAACGAGTTTACATTCAATCCAATGCTCCCTACAGCTGGTGGCAGACACTTTGCAAGGGTAGAATCAGGTTTTGATCAATACAGGCTTTTTGCATGCAGATTTGTGACTTCCACAAAACTCTGGAGTCCAGTGACTGGGCAGGTACTCAGCACAGAGTGTGCTGGCAGTGCATTCCGACAAGTTTACAGGTATCCGACTGTAAAATACAATGAAATTACTTTATTTGCTGCAGACAACTTGGGATTTATTTACTTATTGCTTTGCAACTGCACCGCTTGTGATCATTGCCCATTCTGTTTCAAGGGGAGGTAGACAGCTATTTGAAAGAAACGTTGGAACAAATAACAGTAATATCCTTTCTCCAGAACATGTTCTTTATTGGAATTAACAGGGGATAAAAGATATCAGACTTCACTTGCAGGTCACCCTTTCCAATCTGCTCTAGGTCAGTGGTGACCAAGCTCTGCCATCCATCTCATTTGCAGCCCATGCAAAATAGTGCAAAATAGGTGGCATTTGTGGAGTCCTGGGAAGACTTTTTCTGCACTGGAGTGGTTACTATCACAGTTGTCAATAATTAGCTCCTAGCGGCGGTCTCAGAACAGGAAGGAAAAATGAACTAGCATGGCAAACAAAGTGCCTCATCACCATCCTGATTCAGTTCGTTTCTGTGAGACCCGAGTCACGCTTATAGTACTGTCTTCTGGGATTGTATTATGCATTAATTAAAAAGCAAATGCTTCCACCCCAGCAAAATGTGATCTTTCTACACTTCGACAAATATTTTCATGACTTTCCCACTAATTAAGAGCTCCTAGCCTTTAGATTTCTCAGTGCCACAAACACCCTGAGGTGAGGTGTTACATTTGGTGCTTTAACTGACGCAGTTCCACATAATGCCTGCCATGCTGACAAATCCACTGCAGACCAGACAAGGCCCCAGCCAGCAAAATAAATTAATTTTGTGCCTTGTGCTCCCCTCCCCGGTTACACTTGTGATGGACACACCTGGCTTTCCCTCTGGAATTGCCTTCAAGGGAGTGGGCACAGCTGTGCTGGTAACACGGGGAGGTTGATTTCAGCTGTGCCAGGCAGCTCTGTCTGAGGGTGGGTACTCGGTTGGGGTGTTCCTGGCAATAGCTACAGTGTGGGGGCACAGCAGTGGCCTGAGCCCACCTCAGCAGCACTGCAGGCCTCCCTCACCCCATGGCCTGAGAGGACGTGGCTTGGCCCGTTCCCCATAGGTTTTTCTGTGGTCTCGGGATGCCTGTGTGGTGGCTGAGGGTGGTGCTGGCCTGGCCCCATGGCCTTTCCTCACCCGGGAACCTCCAGAAAGGGTAGAGAGGGGCTTATTTGTACCCCATTGGGGCCACTGTGAGGCAACAGCTGCGAGTTTTGAGCAAAAGTATCAAAACCCTCCAGTTTTTCCTGTTGGGATTTCTGCGTTCCAGCCTCGCCAGTTGTGGTTGTGTCAGGTACGTTTCAGTTGCTCTGTGCCGGGCTCCCAACCCCTCTCTGGGCAAGGTGCAGGGGGTAAATACCCTGAGCGTGATGAAGCAGCGCTCGGGTTGCTCCTGGCCCTTTACAAGGTGGTAGTAAGAAAATCGCCATGTTTGTGTTGTGTCAGTTTCCCCATCTGTTGAAATGCCTGTTATTATTTTATGCTAATAGGAGAACAAAGTAAATATAAGGTGTATTTATGTTTGTAAAGCTCTATAAGCAAATCCCTCAAACTGTTTATTCCCCTATAAAAAGATGAAGAGGCTTTTTCTGGGAAGGGTAAACAGTGAAAACCCTGTTTGTGTGACCTTGCGTGTATTTTTTGGGAAGCCTGTGTGGAAAAGCAGACCCCAGCAGACCCTCACTGCATTCCTTGGGTTCAGAGGCTCCCACACTGGTTGGTCCCATCCATCCCCCTCGCTTCTCCACCGCACCGGTTCCTGGCATTCCCTCTGTGAAAGCCCACAGGGAGTTTGTGAAGCACTGCATGGGGTTTGTGAAGCCCTGCATGGGGTTGTTGGTGTTTTCCTTTGTTCTTTTGGAGGGGGAGCTGTCTGAGCAGAGTTTTAAGAGGCAGAAGGTGTTTCAGAGAGACAGGCTGTGAAGACACGAGCCCCGTTTTGCTGATTTGTTAGGTCCCGGTCCCACTGCTTCGCTTTGCAGCTGTGTTTGCTGTCAGATCTACATGACTGGCTTACACTTTTATGGGATGAAATTGATCTCCTAAAAAAACCCCAACCCTGTTAAACTGATACAGTTCATGGAAAAAAAATGTGCTTCGAAGAGGTCAGTGAGTGATGCTTCCTGGTACTTCCATAGGCTTTCTGCTCTCTCCTGGCCTTCGTGTATCTGCTGGGGTATTTCTGGTGTGCTCTTTGAAACAGCTTTCTCTTTTTCTCTCACCAGGAAAGTAGCAGTGTGGTAAGAGAGCAATGCATTCCTGGAGATGGATAGCTTTGAGTCGCTGTGGTTCTCTAGCATTCAAAAGACACTCCTGCTGTAGAAGGGCAAAGTAGAGAGAAGTAAAATGTAGCCTTCCAGGGCTGATGGTTAAGCAAGTGGTGGGACAAAGCCTGGTTCATGTCTCTGTAGGGTATTTGGTCCTGTAGATCCTGATAAGCTGAATTCAGTCAGTATTGATTATGTTTTCTGTTCCCACTTAAACTGCGTGTCTTCCTTCTTCTGCAGAGCTTAACTGTGGCACTTCCTTTGAGGTTTGTTTGGGCTGCATCTGAAACTGGGGGAAATTTGGGATTTCTTGCAATGTGCATTTCAGAGGAAGAGGGAAGGTGAATTTCTCACCGCTTCAAATTCTGTAAGAGGGAGTCAGTGACTTGGAAGTATAATCTATGCTTCCACCTAGAAAGTTAAAGGACAAGGGCAAGCTGCTGTGTGATTTGAATGAGGACCTTGGCAAGCAGCAGAATTCTTCCTGGCCTATAGATGAGCCTGAAAAAAAAGAGCAAGAAGTGGGAAAAAGTTGTAGATACCAGAATTCTCACTGCCAGTGCTTGAAAGGCCCCAGGCAGAAGTAATTGGAAAATACTTAGGATCTTGCTGTTAAAAGATAGCCACATTTTGTTTTAAAATTATAGCGCAATAATCTTCTTTACTGATGTGAAGAAGCTTGGTGAATTTAAACAATGCTAATAAAGAGCAGTTAGGAATGGTTCTGTATTCAGTGGAAATAATAACATTACTCTTGTAATGTAGTATCTAATATTACAGCATGCTGCTGCAGTGCTCTCGCCTCCTGGAGAAACAGCGTGGAGCAGTCTCCATCAGGAGTGCCGAGCTTCCCTGCTCATGGTCGAGGCGCTGTGATCGGTGGTGAGGCTGAAGGAATTGCCACAAATCCTGGGTATTGACTGCAGGGAAAAATGGTGCAACACTGTGGCTGGACATGGGAGGAAGGGGTTGCAGCACTGCACCAAGCTGGTGTGAGCAGGCTGAGTGTCCTGAGGTCCTTTTCAGCTCTGCGTTTCTGTGGTTCCACAATGCCACTTGCATGTTTTACTGTGTTGCCTTACAAGAGTCTTAGGTAATTCCTTACCCTTACATTTCTGTGGCATTTTTCTAAGAAGGTGGGAATTTTTCTTTCCTCATGGATCATGATGTCTAGTTGGTGTCACGAGATTTTTTTCTGTTGAAGGAGACAGAGAAAATTTTTCATGTAGTTTTTGGCATGCTATTTGATCCCGAACTCCCAAGAGATTCAGAGGAAGAAAGGGGGCTAATTATATACCGGGACTATGAATTATATAGCAGGAGTCTGTAGGCTGAGAGCACAGAGACTTCGGAATTTGCACGCTGTTATACATGAAAGGCAAAATCTGCATCTCCTCACATTGGAGACAGTGTAAAACTTCAGAGACTTTGTGGTGTTCCTCACAGATGAGTTCCGATGCAAAATCTTACAGTACTTGGAGAAAATCAGCATCCACTAAATTACAAGAATGTTTATACTTAATTTTTAAATAGCTATATCATATGGCTTGACAAATAACATACGTTTCTGACTATTTCCACAAGCGGCATGTTAATGCCAAAGCATGTATTGCTTCATTTCCAAAGTTCTGTCCCTAATCTGTTCCCTGCATTTCATTACCACCTCTAGGTCATTAGTGAAGTGATACCCAAGGGGGAAGAGGGAAATCAAATGACAATGTAGGTGATGTCTGACATTAGCCAAATGTCAGGCTTTCTGATGGAAGCATCAAAATTAATCTGAAAATGTTATACCACTTTTAGTCATTTTCCTAAGAGATTGAAAACACAAGAGGCAGGCTGATGACATTTTGATTATAGTCTCAAATTGCAAGACCTTACAGCACATACCTTCTCCTCTCATATAATTAAAACCTGCTGTCACCTTGATCTTTATTATATTTTTCCATGTCCTGGCAGGGCTCTTGAGTTTTGCATGCTATTGATCCTTGTTGTTTGAGCAAATCTGACGTGTCAATATCGCTCAGAGGAGCAAATGCCTCTTTGGTTTTAGATGTATGGGTAAAGATGGGGAGGAATACATGGTAGAAGCAGCACTGCAAGGTTATCAATTAACTGGTACCCAAATAAGTGCGAGGAAGTGAAGTCAAGTCATGACTCATTACAACACTTAAGCACGTGTCTAGCTTTCAGCCCCTGGGTTAGTCCCACGCCGTGTGATTCCCAAGGGGCTCCCTGAGGCTGTTCTGGGACCAGATGGGCTCTTTGTGAAGGCAGAAACCCGTGGGTGCAGCCCCAATCACCTCCTGATGGTGTTGGGCTCTGCAGAGCTATCATGGTTTGGCTGCTCGCTGTGTCAACAGGACCATGAGCCTGCGTCTGGTGTTGGGGAACAGATCAGGGTTGTAGATTCTTTCCACACCACTCTGAGTGCTGTGGATCTAGCCATGGGCTACTGTGACTGCTCAAGCATGTCAGGAGGCTGCTGAATCCATCCCAAAACCCATCTGAGCCTAAGGAGTTGTACTTGGCCTTCATACTTGAAATGAGGGGAAAAAACAAACCTTAACCACTCTATATAGTGACTATTGACGTTACAGTGAGTGCATCCTCAGCATCTAAGGAAGCCTATCAAATATATAAGCCTGCTGATCTCAGGATTGGCTTAAAGAAAAAAGGTGGAATTAATCCTTGCTGTGGCGATCCTTGGTGCTGCCAACTGGTCCAGCTATGGTTTGGTAGCCAGGGGGAAGCTGCTGGCCACCATCTCAGCAATGTACTGGTTTAGGAAGCCTGGCTGGTCCTCATGCTGCAAACTGTCTGCTTTGGCTGCTCCCCCTGCTGTGGTGAGGGGTGTGCTGCCTTGCGAGGATGGCCACGCTGCTTTAGGAAGTGATGTGCAGCACTTTGAGGAAAGCTCGCGTTTCCACAGATGGCTCATTTTAGAGCTGCTGCTACTGCTTTATCTGTACACTAACCCAAGAAAATGAATTGTGATGGCCAGGCAGAGGAAGATTTTTCCCATTTTAAACCAATTTAAAACATATTTAGTCCTGCCATCTGTCATAAACAGTAAAGCATCCTGCCTGAATGTATTATAAAGTGGCATTTTTATGGTGACAGAGGGTGTAATGGGCTCTAATGTAGCTGAAGGATACTGTATACAGCTCGAGTGGTAAAACAGTGTAGTTCTGGATGTGGCGCAGCGAGGGGGCTCAGAAAGCCCGGGCTCAGCAGAGGAGGTGATGTGCAGAACAACTCTGTGCAGGTCTTTGCAAGAGGGATTCACAGTGTAATGTCAGGAGGAGCCTTCCTGGCCCTGTTAGTGTTTGCCGTGTTTTTGGCTCTAGCAAGGTCAGAAGTTAGCCTGGCAGTCCAAAAAATGAGCAGCTGTGGAGGGAAGGAGTTCCCTCGGTGTCACAGAATACCCAAGGGCATCTGCTTTCTCTGTGCACGCTGCTCTTTGCAGTCCCCTATTCTGTGGTGTTTTCTGATCACCCTTCTGGTATAAGTATATGAGAACTAAAAGGATTAAGGTAAAGTTTTGGTTTAAATCTCAGAGTCTGAAAGTTGCTGCTTACGTCATTGAGGATGTTGACACCACTGGTATAGAAGCAGAACATGAATTACGTCTGTGTCTGGCTCTTGACGCTGCGAATGCTCTGCCCAGCTGTGAGGGCCAGGAGACTGCTTCAGTCCAGCTGCTTTGCAGTAAGGTCTTTGTTGTGTCAGTGGGCTTTCCTACCTTGTCTGCTGCACAAATACTTCCTCCTTTGGAATTTTTGACACCAAATAAATGTTCCTGAAGACTGGCAGGGTTCAGTCGTGCCACTGCATCGCGATGGTGCTGTCTGACACTGCCAGCTCTGGCAAGGGACCTCCTTGAAAAAGAAATGTTTTATTGCAGGATCCTCGGCTGAAACTCCAGTTAGTTCTACTGGTGCGAAGAGCTGAGCTATTTCAAAACACTGTGAGTCTGTGGATGAACATGTATATAAAATTACTGTGAAGGTTTGAGCTTTTGTTTGGAATTGGAAGTGAATATTTTGCCGCTTGCTCTTCCCTTGCTTTGTAAGTGCGATCACCCGAGGGAGAACAGCTTCCTCTGCTGTGCCCGGCCGAGGAACGGGAGCAGCAGCTGAGCCTGGTCATGGCTCTGGCCGTGGCATCTGCAGATCCCTGCTACTGCTCATCCCTTGGATCTTACTTGAGTTGACGTCATGAAGAATTTTGTAGCAGGCTTTTCTGGCTTTAGATGAACGGCAGGGTGTGTAAAACAGATGTGTGTACTATGAGATTATGTTAAAAATAGACGGTTTGACCACTGACTGCAAGTGGTAGTAATTTCTGCTGCAAGGAGAAACAAGGGAGACTGTCCCAAAAGGTTTATCTGGACCATAAAATAGTTTATCTGGACTATCTTATTTGCATGGGCTTTCCTGGCAATAGCTTTTGTTTGCTGGTGTTTCTCCTGATAATTGCCTTTTGCAAAGTAAGTGGTCTTTAATTCAACTGTGCTCAGATTTGCATTCCCTTAATGCAAAGCAGCTGCACCAGTACCACCAGTGACAATGAGTTAAGCTCTGTTCAGGGTTTTCTCAGGCATATTAAAATGATGTGGAAGACAAATGCCCAGGCAGGAAAAATCCCACCACAGTCCTAAAGCAATCATGAAAAAATGATGCAGATATTTGGTCCTTACATTTTAATGACACTCTTTGGAAACCTTAAATCCATTTCCTTTTCCTCTTCTAGGCTCACAGAAGGGAGAAGACAATGACTGCAAAGAGAAAATTTGGCATAAGCGTTGGTGAAGTGTTACGTTAAGCGTTAAATTCCTTTGCAGATACCCTCTGCATATAGTGAATAACTAGAAATAGGTTTAAGAAACACTGTAAAATTAAACTTTATAAGATTACTTTTTTATGGAATATGCAGTAGCTGTCACATAGAATAAATATATGTTTTTAATTATATTTTTATTATGCGTTTAAAGCACATTAAAGAGCAAACAGCCATCAAAGAAAGAGAAACTTATTAGATTTAGCAAGTAACCATATCAGTTTTATGCATGGTTATATGTCTTGAAAACAGGAAAAATGCATGTCAGATGTCCTTCTGGGCTATTTAGTAAGCCATTTTTCTTTGGGAGAACAATATTAATGGCTGTTTTGCGATGTTCATGCTGTATTGCATGAGCATTTTGTCTTTTTTATTATAGTTTCTTATAAGTGTGCCTGAGCAATCCAGTAGAGCAGCTGGAAAAATAATGGCTTTGATTTTTGTCTCTAAATGGGCATTAGTTTGTGTGTGAGCTTTGAAATTGTTTAAACGTTTAGGCAAACATTGAGGTTTTGTGAATGGCACTGAGGAGTCATTCACATTGTCCTCCAGAAATGAAATCTGTGTGGTTCTGCGAGGAATCCAGCGATTGTTTAACAGCGGTGCAGAATATTCAGTGATTATGATTGCTTCTGTCTTCTGGTTTCCCTTCTGTGGATGATGTTGTTATTTGTTATCTGCTCTTCATCGCTATAAAATCTGCCCTGGATCTGGGTCTGGGTCTCTTCCAGGCAAACCCCGACCTTTTCTCTCCTCCCCCAAAATCACTCAGGACCTCAGCCTGCCCTGACTGGAGTCACTGGTGCGTTGGGCTGTGTGTGGACATGGACCAGGCGATGTGAGTTACCTTCTTGGAGCGCTGGTCTTTGACTATCCCTTCTGCGTGATTTTATCCCTCGAAATTAGCAGGGTTGTATTTCTGTGACTCTCTGAGGCAGGAAATAAACTGACAAGGGATATCTTATTGCTGCTTGTACATACCCGAGTTTCTCTGTTCAGTGTGTGTTTTAAAAGGATGACATTTGCGATTGCTGGTCCAAAGTGTTTGCAAATGTCAGGAGCAAATTGCTCTTCACTGCAATCTCCATCCCCATCCTGCAGCTCTTGAGTGGGGTTTTCTTGTAGGGTCTGTGGTGTCCCCCAGCCCCTCGTTCAGACCCCTTGACCAGACGGGTGTTTTTGGATGGACGGGTAACCTGCCAAGAGGTATGCCCCAGTCTGGGCTTGCTTCATTACCATTTGTCCGAGGCTTTATGGGCTGGGTACAAGATGGACATTATATTTTGGTGACTTCGGCGCTAGAAGGAATTGAGCATTATCTGGTGAACCGGATAAAATACCCTGTTGTTGGCCTAAGTGATGCCATCGTGGAGAAGTTAATGTGGGCACTGAGTGGCACTTTAATGGAAGACGCTGAAGTGCTGAAAGCCAAAAGGGCAATGCTTGTTTTCGTGCTGAATCACTACGGTAAATTTAGCAATGAGACTTGACATTCTCTGCCTAATAAGAGCAATTTTTATGTTCAAATTGTGACTCTTTATATAAAGGAAAAATAATGCTAAGCAGTAGCGTATAGCTGCAGCAGCTCCACAGTCTCTACAAATGTCAAAGTACTTACTCATATAGTGACAAATGTCACTTCAGAAGCAAATTATTTCTCTTAGTGGCAACCTGATCTACATTTGTGTAACGCAACCCCTTTCTGAAAAAGTGGACTTCTTTTCAAGAACTGTTAATTAATTAAAGATTCATTTCACTCAGTGTTTTGGGATTCCATATTTTCACATCACCTATTTTCAGGGCAACATCCTTGAATTTCTTCTTCATGAAAGCTCCTTAAGCAACTTTTCCGTAGTGTAGTAAACGGCATAGGATTATTAATTATTGTTCTGTGGTAGTGATCTGGGGGGTCCTCGCCAAGATGGGGCTCTGCTGCTCAGGCAATGGGCGTAGCTGGAAAGAGGCTGCGTTAATTGCTCCTCAAGCTGTAATGAGGAGGAGTTTCACCATCACGCAGGAGGTAAAGGAATGAGGTCCTGTGGTTGACTGCTGTTAGTTTTACTTACAGCTCTGTGTCAGACACGTCACAGAATCACAGAACGTCAGGGATCGGAAGGGACCTCCAAAGCTCATCCAGTCCAATCCCCCTGCCGGAGCAGGAACACCCAGATGAGGTTACACAGGAAGGCGTCCAGGCGGGTTTTGAATGTCTGCAGAGAAGGAGACTCCACAACCTCTCTGGGCAGCCTGGGCCAGGGCTCTGTCACCCTCACTGAGAAGAAGTTTCTTCTCCAATTGAAGTGGAACCTCCTGTGTTCCAGTTTGTGTCCATTACCCCTTGTCCTATCATTGTTTGTCACCGAGAAGAGCCTGGCTCCATCCTCGTGACACTCACCCTTTCAATATTTATAAACATGAATGAGGTCTGTGAAAGCCAAATCAAGTTTTTATTAATCTGATACAAAAAGCCCTGCGCATCTGTCAATTAAATAGTTTTGGAGCTGAACTACATGGTTGGAGAGGTTTTTATGACCCACTGAACGCTTTGTGTAGTGTTTAATGCGGTGTGAGCTGAAATGGGCTCATGTCAGAGCATCTTCAGCACTTAGGCCATAAGTCTGTGAACACTTTCAAAACATGAAGAATAGCCCCAAAAGCTATGAGAAAAACAGTAAAAAATGTTTATGAATGTATTGCTTTTTCCTGAAGCACCATTAAGGGTTTTGGTTTTTTTTATTTGCCTTTGTTTTGGCCACCGTGCTGCTAGAAAAACATTGCTCCTCTCTTGCTCCTTCCTTCCACACGACCTTTGTGCTCCTCTGATAGATGTTGTTTATTTGAGCATAATTTCACTTTAAATAGCAGCCACTCTTCGGGAGGTCTTGACCATCAAATAAAGAGAGAAAATGTGATCAACCACTATCTAAATAATAGCTAGTGTTTATTTTCAGTCCCAGAAGGATGGGATAGTGCAGGTATGTGCCTTTACAGAAATGCTAAATGATTTCTTGAATAAAGGCTTTAAAATTCACTTTGTGGTGTCTATCTGATGAAAAAACCTCCTCTTGCTGTTGAAATGGGTTCGGTGCTCTCGCCGCTGCCCAGGGATGATAGTTTGCCGTGTGTGCGTGAAGGTTAATGCGAGCGATGTGACTGCATTCCCCCTGGTCACCTTTGTGCTGGGCATGGGGTATCTGGCTCCTCCAAAGTGGACTGAGGTTGTTGCCAGCGAGCACAGAGTAGTACTTGGTCAGTATCTAAATATTGTTTCTATGATCTTTTTATTTGGGATTCCTATAATTATTTTCCCATCGTAAACATCTGTATTTTTATATATAATTTTAATGAATAATTTAAATTGGTTTTTAGACTGTTAGGTTCTTCATGCCATTAGGGTACATGTGTACTCATGTCGTTAGGACAGTTAATTGCAATGTTTTATGAGGTTGTATCCATGTCCTTGTTATGTTGGCTGGAACTGGGGCACAATGTGAGGCTGGGCTTGAGTGGAGCTAGGCTAATAGTGGAGCACATTTAGTGAGTTTAAAGACTCCTGGCAAGCGTGAGCAAGAAGGAGAAACACTGGGGCCGTGACTGAAAAGAATCCTGAGCTACGACACGGTCCAGAAGCCAAGGGAAGATGAGGTGTGCATGAGGGGGAATGATCAGTAGCAGGGATAGCAATGGGAAGACGAGAGGGAGAGTCTGGAGAGGTCGGATGCAGAAACGTCAAGGAAAGGAGTAATTCCTTGATTCCTTGATAACCCTGAAGGTTATCAACTGTAACGTTTCTGTATAATTCCCTGAAGGTCATTGGCTGTAACGTTTCTGAAAGTTTGGAAGGCTGAAGGTGTTCATGATAGGCTCAAAAGGTGAACTGCTCCAATGAAGAATTCAAGTGCCATTTTCCTCAGTGTGGTGTTTTCATGCAGATGTTGCATCGTGTAACGCTTGTTAATGCTGAAATACTTTATAATTCTGTCGTACCCAGTGAGACAATTTCTGTTTTTGAAGGGATGCTAACATTTCATTGTTCTCCAGATTCCTCCCTGGGATGAATTAGCGCTGAGTTACAGCAGTTTACGGATGCAGATGAAGTAGCCCAAAGTGACGCCCGCTTGGAAGTCGCATCAAGGCAAGGAGAGCGCCCTGAGCGAGGCAAGCAGCACGAGGCACTGTTGCCCGTTGTTTGCTTTGTTTCTGATCCTTGTAGCTTTTCAAAAGCCGAGTAAAAAGTTTCTTCTCTGTTTATTCCTTTTGTCACATAAAATTGGTGGTGTTATTTTAGTGCCTCCAACAGTAGGCCCTTGGTGTGCCAGGCTGCCTGCAGACAGAGTAGGAGTCGTCCTTTGCTCCGGAGCAATTCATTGGCAGGGATGGATGTGGGGTGGTGGGAGGAATAGAGCACGTCAGCAAGATGAATAATGTGGAGTCAAAATGATCTCGCTGTCTTCTGGTACTTAAAGAATCACAGAATTACACATACAGGCTTGAAAGCTGCTTGTGTGGGGAAGTGCTGTTCTAAACCAGCTAAATATTGCACCTACGTGCTTCCTGGGATTGACACCTCCAGCCATGGACTTGCTGGGTGTATTTTGAGGTTTTGTTTTAGGTTTTTTTGGCTTTATTTTGATAGAACCTATTTGAGCAAGTTAACACTGTGTACTTGCTGGGCGGGTTTTCTCCCCTCAAAATGCTGCTTTGACTTTGTCTCCAGAATGTTAAGATGGTTACAAAATGTGTTGTATGACTGAGATGACGTAGCTCATCCTGTCACCTATGTTAAGCTTCTATCCCACACCTCCGAAGGGTGTTGTGTGCTCCAAACTGGCCTGTTCTCTGGATTTTTGGGGTGGAAAAGTTTGAAGTTATTCATTCAAAGGTTGAATCTACAGACATCACCCATCCAACCGCTCCTTGTGCGTGCTGACTACCAAAGGAATTTGGTGCTGTTTCTGTGATCGCTAAATGGACTACGAAAGCAGAATGAAAAGAGGTTGTTTTGCATTGCTTTTAGAAGGCAGAATATGAATGAATTTTCTCTTGTCTTAGGATCAGTGCACAAAGTAGTTACTGGAGACTTCAACAGAGTGTTAAGACACAAACAGATTTGACAAGGTTTTATTTTCCCTATGGAACGTGTAGTAAATAGAGACAAATTATCTCATCTGTTTTCTGTTTATTAGCCAGGACTGTATTGAATTAAGTTCCTCTAGTATCACTGCGAGATGGAGATCTCATCACTCAGCTCTGTTTAATCATTTCTGTGCCTACACAAGCTAGCAGGCAGTGGGACTTACAGGCCCTGTGTTTGGCCACGAGTGTGTGCAAGTGCAGAAATGGTGTTTAAAGGGTACAGCTTTGAAATATCTGCTAGAAAGCCTTTATTCTCTCTTGCTTTGTTTATTCCTCCTCTCCTGTTGGTACTTCTTGTGTCTCACCTATACCTTTGATGCAGTGCTATGGTTTATGACCAATTGTATGTTTGTCCCAAAAGTGGTTATTCCTTCCTGTCTCATCTGTTATTGCTAAACGTTACTCCAGAGATGTACACTAGATTAGTGCTTTAGTTGTGTTAAAGTGGTAGATTCATTTGATTAAGCTAATTTTAATTCTTTGTTAGACAAAACCTACCGCCAAACCTTGGTCACTTTTCCCACATCACATTTTGGAAGCTTGCGCTAGCTTTAAACTGCAGCTTTTCATTAAAATGCAGCTTTGCATTGTTATAGTCTTTCTGCTCTCGATCAGCCTTTGCTTCGGGGGGTACCAGGGCAACCTGTGTGTGTTACTGCTCAAAACCAGTCTGTTTGTTACACTTTAATGCTATTTCAGCAGCAATCAGTGCGCTTGTCAAAACAGCACAGCAGTTCTTGGGAAGGGCAGTGTTGAAGTCGTGGTGCTGGGGGTGACTTCAGTGAGGTTTGAGTTGTTTTTGTGGGGTTTTGCTCTTTGTTCCTTCTTTTTCTTCCCTAATCACTTTGTTCTCTCCTTATCAAACGGCTTTGTAACACTAAATGTGACAGTGACAGCTTGATGAATCTCATTGTGCTAATTATATTTCCTTTGCAGGAACATCCTTCCTACCTTCCACAGGCCGTATGTGTTTGGTAACTAAACCAGACAACAATTTGAGTCCAGGAATGCAATTTTTTTGCAGTGTGGGACTGACAGTGATCATTTGGGTATGACTGTGATGATGATGATGATGATAGCTCATTGCTGAGTGTCTTCTGGAAGCAGTTGAAAACAAGTTTTTCATGGACAGCTTGCAGTCTAAATTAAACCTGGTGTTTAGAGGGAGGTCCCATCCGAGAGATGCCATTGCTGCAAACATGATGGCTATATTATCCCAATATATGTTTTTTCTCTAATTCAGACAATCTCTAACTACAGAAATGAGTGAATTTAAGTGAGATCAGGCAGTGGTTTGACAGACCAGTGAGGAGCATACACGTGATGTTATGCACATATTAATCCCCACGGTTCCTACTGACTTGGAAGATCCAAGTAGTTTATACCGCGAGTAAACATTGCACAGCCTGGGCCTTTATGGCCTACAACTTCTATTAAATATTGCAAGTGCAGAGTTTAAATCGCCTGTTCATTGCTTCTGGTGTTTGTGCGCATACTCGGGTGGCAGTAAAGGTGGTAATTAAGTGCTCGTTAGGCACCCTGGGAATAGGAGAGAACATAAGCGCGTGTTGCACGAAGGAGGTTTGTATCAGTTAATAACAAACTTGTCATTAGGAGGAGGGTTAAATACTGGAACAGACACCTCTGGCTTTTTGGGAGGTGGTGATGGTGTGGGTTTTTAATTTATTTTATCTACTTATTTTTAAGAACAGGCTGTGCTGGCATGGCTCAAGTGCAGCTGATGCTGCTTTGTGTCAGTGGGATGGACTGCTGAAATATTTAGGCATAATTTTATCATTATGATAGGACAACTTTATGCATATAAGCCCAATAGGAAGCCTTTATGGGAAGTGGTTTAAAATATTTCAGTTTTTAAATGCCTATAACACGATTAATAAGTATCCAGAGTGCTCCTTTCACATGTGCTATGTTTAAATGAAATGTTCTTATGGTGTTGACCCATTTTAAATGGTTCCATTCAATATTTGTACTGTTAGCGATATTGGATTTTTTTTTTTGCATGTGTTTTTTTGTCAGCTACTGAAATGTGATTTAGAAATCCAATAATACTAATGTGCTGAAGAAATATGGCTATATTCACTGAACAGAAATAACCTGCTGAAAGTATGGCTTTAATTTTAAAGCTGACCTTTTCTGTTATTTAGTAGAAAAATCCATGATTCCAAGAGCAAATAGACCTTTTTTTGCTGGAGGGAATATATAGCCTATAGGGATAAAAGATTGAGGGGCCTTAATACTTTTACTGTGCTAATCCAATAATAACGAGGGCATTTTGGATTAAACGCCTGATGATCATGTCAGTGCCAGCACACAGGTAACTGTTGTCTCTGCAGTCAGTCCCTGGTGTGGTTTTCTCCCAGCATCTTTTATCAGAAATGGGGATTGATTTGACACATCCCCTGCGTGGGGCCTCCAAGCAGTGCGAGATTTCCTATTACAGAAATTAGGAGTTGAAGCCTCTGGGGCTAAACCTTGTGTTCCCATTTCTGTGGCAGATCTGAAGCAGCTCGGGATGTTTTTCCTGGCAGTACCTTTTTTTTTTGAGCAGGAAATCTGGGATTCGATGAACAGCTTTAAACTTGTATAAAATTGTAAGTGTTTCTGATGAAACTGTATTTGTGTGAAAATAAAATGAAACCTTTTCTAATAGGTTTATAAGAGGAGATGCGCCCCTATTCTCTGTAGTGAAGAAGCTCCATCAAATTTAGTTTAATTTTATAACCGTTGGGAAGCTTTTTGAAATTATCCTATGAAATTTAATAAAAAATCCTAACATTTTGATGAAATTATGCAAAAGGATGCAAAGTATTCCAAGGCAGTGGTTCACTTTTTCTGTTAAATCCAGTATTGAGAATTTCCAAGCTGTCTATAAAAGTATGCTTATATTCTTTTATAAATATAGTGTACCACTTTATAAATATTTTATGAAAAATATTAACACACTGCTTCAAAGCAAAGCTTTTGGAGCTTTCCCTAATAGGCACACAAGAATTGCTTTCTTTCCAGTCCTCCCACACTGTATAAATTTTCCCCACTGGTTTTGTCATTATGTGCAGTATATTCTGAG
>NW_010180612.1:77892-130543 GCF_000695765.1 Mesitornis unicolor | reverse complement strand
GAAACAGAGGTGCCTTAATGTTTCTCAATGAAATGGGGCTAAAGCTGAGGATGTGCTTTACTGCATTGCTGTATCAGGGCCTGGAGGACAATTCTGGAAGAATAGAAGGTGTTATTTGGGAATAGTATGGTCAGATCACAAACTGCGATCCTAAAAACCAGGAGTCCTGGAGGGGGCTGGCCACGGTTTCTCCATGTAGAGCAGGAAGTGCTTTTCTCCTCAGCTGATCTCTGTAAAAGATCATTCTCTGCCCTCAGCAGCAAAAAGATCCTGGTGGTTTGGGGGTTTAAATTACTTCTTGGTTACGCAGCAGTGATGCTTTAGAAGAAGGATGTAAAGTACGGCTTGGGCGTATAGAAAGACATGAGCAAACCTGTAGGGCTTTTTTGTCGCTAAGACTACTGAAGGTATTAAAGGAAGCATTCATTTCCAGACTTATTTTTATTAATAAGAGCACTTTCTGTTTTGAACAGAATTGTTTTAAACCCCCAACCCCAAAACCCTACAGAAACGAAATGCCGTAAATGGACCAAGGCCAGAAAATTTGCCATTGCCAGCAGATCACCAAAGTATTCCTCCTGTGCACCTGATCCCTGTATAAATGAGCCGTTCATCTGGCTTCACTGGCCTGTGCTGGGGCTGTGAAATGGGTAGTTTAAATGCAAAAATCAATAGAAAACAAACCTGTAATTGCCTGTTCTCCACGGCTGTTTCTTCTTTCTATTTTGGGTAAGGATAGCCTGAGCAAGTATTAATCAGTAGAAACTTGTTAATTCAATATAAACACAAATTCACCAGTCAAATGTTTATTTCCTAATCTTTTATATTACTCACACCATTAGCTTTAGGCCCCATTATCATTAACTGGTTAGCAATTAACTGCAAATGGCTTGCATGAAATACTGTGGGCTATTTTACTGTGACTCTCTCTCTCAGTCAGTTATTGACTTTTGCCAAGTACCAAGCGGCAGTGAACTAGTTAGGTTAGACTTCTGTTGGTTTTTTAGTTATGTGTGAGATTAAGACAAAAAGGCCTGCTCTGTCTTCTGGTGATACCAGTGCTGACGAGTCCTTCTGCTTGGCCCATGAACACATACAGCAGATAAATGTGGTGAATATGAAGAGTGACACATGCAGAGGTATATGAATAGTAGGTAACTACAACTAGTACAGAAGTTAGAATATGACCCATCGTGTTCTTCTTCCATGCACACAGCTTCCATACACGTACTTTTATGGTATGTGCTTGTTTTCATGGATCACAGGATGATTTGGGTTGCGAAGGACCTGGGCATCTCTGATGCAAGGCCCAGCCCAAGGCAGGGTGAGCAGTGAGATCGGGCTGGGCTGCTCTGGCCATTTCCAGTCTGGTTTTGAAATTCTGTGAGGTTGGAGATAACCTTATTGTGATATCTATAGCTATGTGTATGTAGAGAAGATATTTCCGTGATTGCACTGTGAGTCTGTAATGCGCTTTGTTCTTCCATACATGAATGTGTTTGTGACTGGATGTCACTTCTCTCCATCCATGTTACAGCCCATTAAACAGCCCGGTTTTGCTCTGTCAGTGTGCCGAACCGGTCGTCTGATACATCACAAGGAGCGTTGCTGTACAGAATCACCCCGCTAAAGCGCTGAGGAATTGATACAGCTGTGACCTTTAGTGAAGCTGACATTTACCGGGGTGGATCAGCTGCACACTGTACATGACTGCTCGCTTGCTTGCTTGGTAACTCTCTCTGGAGTTCTGCAGTGGGATTTTTCTCCTTTTGATGTCTTGTTCTGCCTAATTTTTATTTCGAGGTTTTCTCTTTTATTTTTTTCTCTCCTTTTTTTTTTTTTTTTCCTTCCCCAGGCATATGACTGAAGGGAGCACAGCTGAGCCTGTCTTTGACCTCGCAGACCCTTTAACAGAGACCAGAATAAAATCAGCTGGAGTTAGACTTCTAAAACTGAGAAACATGAAAGCAAGCAGCTTTCCTGCACAGGGTTTGACCTGTGCTGTCACTTCCCCTCCCTGTGTGTGCCAAATCCTGCTCGTTTTCAATTACTCCATCATCTGTATCCCCCTGCACCCCTGTTATGTGTTCACCTGGTGTGCAGGCTGTAAGCAGTGATCATCCCTCGGAGTCATCTGCTCCTGTTGTCAGATGGATGCTGGAGATTTCCCTCTTCATCAAACCCAGCTTCTGATACTTGTGTGAAATTCTGACGGGGTTTGACCCATGGGGGTTGCAGGATAAGTCACCCAGCGATAAGAGGAAGCGTGGTTGTGTTTTCTTACAAATCTTAAGACGTAACAGAGGAGTGTAGCGCCAGTGAGAAACATGAGTGCGGGTTAACTCCAGGGCTGGAGCTGAGGTCAGGGTTTGGACTGCAGCGCTGAGGGGGTTTGAGAGACCCCAAAACCGCTGCTGGCTCTTACTGGGGAGCAACTCCATCACAGGACCAAACGCTCCTCTTGGTGCCCCATTAAACCCTAGTGATGGGTGAGGCTTTGCTGTCTCTCCCAGTGACCGTGCTGTGTTTTCAGGGGTGCATCTTGTGGAAGGAGCATTGGTTATATTCCCCCTGTGAAACAGAGACAGGTAAGTGGTCTCCTATGTCTGTTTATCCCAGCAATCTGAGGAGAGGATAATAAAAGTGCCAAGCAGCGTGGCGCGATTGACAGGGGAGGCTGGAGGAGATGCTTCAGGTCAGGGTAGATGTCCTTCAGCAGATGGTGCAGAGAAATAGTCCTGAGATAATGACAGAGCTGGCTGGAGGCGAGGCAGTGCTATTCAGTCACATCAATACGTCTGTGTTGCACACTTACTGCCAGTGAAATGAGAGGAGCTCATTTGGCTGTGCTTGTGGTGTTAGACACTCGATTTGAGTTTCTAGGAGTAGCAGAAGGAATGCGCTAAGTAGTATGTTACGTGGTGTGTGTATGTATCTTAGTGTGTGCATACAGATATGTACACTAAAACAGTTTTTTCTTAAGAGTTTGGGCTTTTTTTGTTGTTACGTTTGACAATGTAACCTTGTAAGGTTTGACGATAAACACTTTGCGACATTTTAGCTAAGTAAACTCACAGTTCACTTACTTGGTAGTCCCTGATGCGCAGCCTCGGGAGACATAAAGTATTGTCTGCTCCTTCTCCCTCGCCTTGCCCTTTTCTTCCTTCCCACAGCCATTCCTCCCCCCAAAAGCACAAGCCCCGTCTTTGGGTGGGAGTTTGTGCCGCGGCTCTGCAGGAGAGCGAGTACCTGGCACGTTCCTCCTGCTCATAATGAGCTTTCACTCAAGGCGCTGATCAATAGCAGGAACCAGCAGGTCTGTCTCTGTTGCTTGTTTTCTCTATCTTGAATCTGCCAAGATAGATTAGGCTATTGCCAAGGTCACTCAATACGGTGCGAGTGAATGAAAAAAGATCTAGTTGACTTTTTTAGGACAAGACTGCAAAAAGGCAAGGCTGGAGCTGAACTTGAGTGTGCAATGACAGATTAAATCTGCATCAAGGTCACGGAGGGGTTTTTTGAGTGAACCTCGGGCACAGCTGAGCAAGATGCTCGTCCCCATCAGTGGAGAGGTTACTGCACTGCTCGCTAGGGCCGAGTATCTTTGCGGTACTCGTATGGGAAGGGACAAACAAGAAATTCAGGCTCAAGTACTGATGCGCTCCAGGCGGCTCCTGGGTGCTGGGGCTTTTCTGTAGCTGAGGTGCAGCTTCTCCTGAGGTCAACAAGGAAAGAAGAAAGTAAAATTACAAAAAAAAAGAAAGACATGAGTTAACTTGAAGTTTTTGTGTGAAGAATGACTAAAATGACAGAGGAGGGAGACTTCTAGTTAGAGGTAATATATTTTATTAGGCTGCTGTAATGGGGACGGCTGTCTTCATGGCTTGTGCGTCTGAGAGCCTGTCTGTTGTGGGGTTTTGTTGTTGTTTTGTGGGTTTCTTTCCTCCCAGTTCCAGCAGTCAATCTCATAAAATACACTGTCTGTATAAATCTCCTAGCCTCACATCATCAAGTCTGCCTCAGAACAGCTAATAAATTTTAGATGTATTTTCCTAATATCGTTGCTTCCTTTGACGGATTGTCTCGGCTACCCAACATGAAGCAGTGCTCGTCCTCACACTACACCGTCTATGGATGTCCAGAAGTCTTCCATTGGAAAAGCCAGAGTTGTGGGTTTAACCAGTTTTACAAATAAAACTGAGAGGATTGCTTCCATAGAAACCAAAAAAGAAAAAGCTTGCTGTCCATTGCTGGACTTGGACTTCAGACTTTTGCAGAGTTTGAAGCTATTTTCTCTGTAGGAAGTGAAAATGGGTTTCTCTGCACTGAGATGATATGCAGCTGTGCAGAAGATACAACTCTGCTTTTCTACTTACTAGATTAGTGGTTTTGTTTCATTTCAGTTGGGTTACTCCTATGCTTTCTAATAGCAGTGTGCACTTAATTGCTGGCCTGGCCTGGGCCCAGAGCAGTTAAGAAGACAGTGACGGAAGTAGCAGGAATCTTGGAGATTTTGCAAGGCATTTAAAGATAACAGCACACTTCTCATTTCCTCCTTGTCTCCGTGTATTGAGACACCCTGGCAGGGCCGAATCCAGTGTCAGTGACATTAAAGGATGAAGGAAGTTGTGTTAATTAGTTGAACTGTAAAGGAGAATCTCATATAATTATCTGCAAGAGAAACCCCAGCAGACAGTTATAAACTGCCAAAACTTCGTCTGCTGCGGTTGTTCACTGTGACCTAAAGTCTTCAAAGGCCTTGCAAGATTTAAAGCCTGTTTAAGTAGTCTGACTCTATAGTGACCAAACTGTTAGCTGAAAAAAGGCAAATAGAGAAGACTGGCTTTGAGTGTCTGTACTTATCTTACAGCTTTATCTTTGTTTCTAATTGAATTTTAAAGATGCTGATCACGAGTCATTGGATGAAGCCAGACTGAAGTTCCAGTCCAGATGAATATGGAACAGCAGGACTGAATTCACCTTGGAGCTGTCTTTGGGCTTTGAAACATGCGATGTTCTCCTTCCTGGAGCTGATCAGCTCCATGGCTTCAGTTTGCCCGTCCTCATGTGCACTGAGGTTTCACGACCAGAGGCTGAACCATCAAAGCCACCCGACAGCAGCACCAAGCATGTCCTTGACTTGGAGGAACTATTTTGCTCAGAGTTCAAGGCAGACGGGTGATTTTCCAGTCGTGCAAGTTCTTGCCGGACTATCTCATCTTTTCGCCTCTTGCTTTTGCTTCCAAGCCGCTGAGGAGTTGGATTTTGGATTTCAGTCGGAGTTTGGCATGGGGTGAGGTAAGTGCCCAAAGTTGCTGGTGTTCAAGTCCTGCTCACAGCTGGGTGGACAGTCCTTGTCTTTCTCCTCTTGCATCTGAGAGGCCGGACGTTCTGTGGGGTGTAGCAGCTTGAGGGCTCTGCCTGAAGGATCTCACCCCAAATCAGTTTAATAGTTTGAGGAGAATCTTTCATGTTCTCAAAACAGTGTTTTGTGATAACAGCCACCCATGGATCTGAACTGCAGCTTCAAGCACTTGGCCTTCTGCAGCATGGCCTTCTTCCAGTGTGGGGAGGTTGCTTTGCTTTTTAATCTGTTTTTTCCCCTCATTGTTAGGCTGTAAGTCTCCCTTCCTGGCTTCTAGTGGAATTATGGTGATTGGCCTTTGTCTCCTGAGTCTGCATACTGATTTAACGCCTCTGACTTTCTCCGCAGAAAATGGAGATGGAAGAAAACTGGCAACTATGAGCAAAGGGGTGAAGGAAAGGGAGAACAGCATCGATTCCTGTGCTCCCATACTGCTTGTAATGCTCTTGTCTGAAAGCACTGGATCAGTCTGTCAAAATCCTGTTACATTTCTGCTCAGCCCTTCTGCGTCTGCTCAATCAAAGGTGAGTCTGTGCCACACAGAGGCCTGCGTACTATTTTTCTGCCCATAATCAGATTAAGGTCCAGCAGCCTTCAGCCTGACTGTAGCAGTGTCTGCCAGCTCCGTCCTCTGCCTCACCTCAGAGCCCTGCCAGAGTCAGGGATGTGAGAATGTTCAAATAGAGCTCAAAAGCTCATTTCCAGGAGGGAGTGTCTCTCACTCTGGGTTTTCTGCTGAGTTTTCAGAGCATTTCTGAAAACTCAGAGGTTCTGTGTTACTGGAACACCAGGGAAGAGGATTTGCAGGTACCTCTCTCCTTGGAAAGCCCTGTGTACTGGCACTCCTCAGGAGGATCGCTGGCAGCTGGGCTTGAGTTTGGGCTCCTGCAGGTCTTGAACCACCCACTGTGGTGGCACTGCCTGTGAGGGGGTCCCTGGCACAGATGTGGCACCAGAGCACCGGGGCAGTGAGCACCAGTGGTTTATTACAGAACCAGTGGTTTATTCTATTTTAGTATCTGTTTTATCAGCATGAATTTGCTGTCACTGTGACACGCATGTTTTACCAAGTGTGCCACTGTTTCCACTTCCAAGCATAAGTTATCCGCTGTCATTAGACTTAATGTTTGCCTTCTGAAGCTCTTTCTCTGGATCACAGCAGTAGTTGTGTTGGATCAAGCCAAAGGTCTGTCTATTAGTCTGCAGTCCTTTTTCCATTTTATTTTTTATGGACAATGTCTAGTACTGTGTACCTAAGGAAAGGTATAGGCATGGGAGAAGTACCTACCCATACCTCCCCTAGATAGTGTCCAGCATCTGCTGGTCTCTGCCCATGTCTCTGGATACCTCATCTCCTGCGTGCAGGTGCAGATGCCTGACTCGGATGGGAGAGGTGGGAATGGCCGCTCATGACACCAGGGCCATGCATGTGTGCAATGTGCAATAAAGCTCCTATTGCATCCTTCATGCTTGCCTTCTTTTGAGTAAATTCTTTCCTACTGTAACTTCTGATTTTTGCGACCCTGAGACTTAATGCAGGATTGCGATTGAAGACTTGGCCAGAGGCTGGGAAAACAATATTCAAAAACAGTATTCACCAAGGCTTTGTGTTTGCCTTTGGATCTATCCTTTTAGGCTTGCTTTGTGACTTAACCTCTTGTCTATGAGATAGGAAATGATTCTACATGCCTTATGGGGCTGCTAGAGCAATATGTGCTTAGAAGGTCGTGAGAAACACAAACGCTAGGGCAGTACCTTGGCCAGGTGTACAGAAATGCAATCTCCAACAGTCAGTAGAGAGGAAAGGTGTTTCCTTCCATGTACAATGATCTTAACCTGCAAACAAGCTTGACGTCAGGTAGACAGACTTGTTATCGCTTGTTTGCTAATTTGTCATGTTGTGTTACACAGTATTAAATCGGTTGAAGATGCAGTGTAATGGAATGACGCTGTGCAACTTCACATCTGTTAACATAACATGGCAGCATGTTTTAATGCATTCGTTTCACTTCAAGGAACCACAATTAAGTTTGACAATGGTATATCTAGCTCAAGGAGGCAGACCAACAATGTACGGCACACTGTCAGTGATCTTTGATTGAAGGAACCCACCGCAGTTGTAGGCATCATCTGTAACTGATCATGTTAAAAAAAATACATCTGAATTCGTCTTCTAGCATGCTTGAGGTGAAAAACTGTGAAGTCCCACCTGAGTATCGTCTTTTTTCCATGTTCTCAAAATGGAAACAAAAAGGAGAATCTGTTGGGGTTTAATTTAATATGCTTTTCTATCACTGCTGTCAAGACTCTGGTGCAGGAAGTAGATTGAGATGGCTTTGGTACTCATGTGATGATTTGTCTTTGTTTTCTATTGTCTGTGCTTTGTTTGATGTTCTAAGTGTATTTCAAATGGATATCTCTGTTACAAGGAGAATAAACTTTGCATTAAATAAACCTTTATCAGTGTTTAGACAGGTGTTTCAACAGCGTTGTAAATTTGTTTGGATAACTACACCCTTTTTATTGAGGAATCTGCAGAAAATCTGCTCCTGCTGTGTTTTGGAGCAAGAGAAGACCAGGAAATGTGGTGAAGCCTGGTGTTCAGTTCAAGGTACTGCTTGTTTCCTAACCTGTACAAGGTGACCAGAGCACATCTGGCTGCTGTTGGCAGGACCCAAAGGGCTTGGTACATGGATATTTACTGAAATCAGCTATTTGTTGCTATAACCAACCAGCCAAACAAACACTCTCGATGCATGGCTTCTCTTCCCTTTGTCCAATCTAGACAACCTCTATATAGGCCTGGCTTCAAAAAGTTGGCAATTAAACGCTTGATTTAAAAAATGCTTTGATCTTTTGAGCACTAATTTTAATGTAGTTTAATTTAAACGTATGACTTTCATTTTTTCAGTGATCGCTACTTGTCAGGGCTACTCTAATAGTCAAGCCAAGCACCATGGCTGGTTTTGACTTCCAATTGGTTGGAGGTGTCACTTCTTAATAAAGAGGAAGTGAACGGTGACACCGTGTGCTGATGACCCAAGGATGGGACAGCAGCAGGGAGCAGCGCAGCTATTGCAGCTCTCTGGGCTGATTTCTGCTTGTTCAGCATGGCCAAATGTCCACCAAAGCAAAACTGCTCTGGAAGCACCTCCCAGCCTTCACAGCAAAGGCTGATGACACCAGGAACTAGGACTGGTATTTATATTTTTATTTCTTTCTTTATTCCTGTTTGCCCAAGTGCTATGTTACTAACTCTGTGAGCTGCCTGGAGATTAATTGAATACTGTAAACATTGAATTTACCTCTGAATTGGAGAAGTGAGATTATTTAGACCTCGAGAAGGAGTCAGGGGCTGTTTGAATACTTCATTAGCTTGGACACAAAAGCCTTTGGATCTTTGCAGATGGAAAAATGATTTGGCCAAATGAAAATACTTAGCTTTTCTCTTCAGAATGTATCACCATCTTGTTGGACTTGGTTTTATTTTAAGGGCAGACTATTTTCTTTATTGGTCATAAAGATGACCATGTTACAGATCTTTATAATTTATCTTGTCTCTCTCATACAAAAATACTTAGCTTTTCTCTTCAGAATGTATCACCATCTTGTTGGACTTGGTTTTATTTTAAGGGCAGACAGTATTTTCTTTATTGGTCATAAAGATGACCGTGTTACAGATCTTTATAATTTATCTTGTCTATCTCATACAAGTGTATTTCCAGTATCTTTTCCAGAGCTATTTAATACTAACAATTTAAGAGTGTTATGCCTTCTTATTAGTGTCAGAAGTCTCACACAAATAGACCTGAAGGTTTCCAAGCAAACTCAAACAATTCTGAATTCCAATTTTCTATTTTGCAAAGTACAGCTCATGAAGGCTGCTTAAAAGAAATAAAACAATCTGTGGAAGGATGATAAGTGCAAGTTAATGTGGTTTTATTCGTTATAGCGTTAGACTTGCAAACTCTGCTTTTTCAATGTTTCCAGTTTTATCATTGATCTTACAGTATTTACTGTTTCTCCTTGCAACCAGATAGTGTAAAAAGCTTTAAATATGTCCTAAAGGCACTTTAGAAGCTCACAAAGCAATTAAAATGCAATTTAAACGCTGTGATCCTTACAAAGGATGACTGATGATTTTTCAGGGTTCGGGGCTGTCAATGTTACATCTATAGATTATTTTTTTTTGCCTCTAGTCCTCTTATTTTCCTGTGATAACCAAAGACAAAGCCCTGAACAAAGCTTTGTCCACTGTCATAGCAGGGTAGGGATATTGATATCCAGATATCGGAGATTAAACACCCTTTCATGTTTTGCTTAGTACACGGTATTGCTGAAGAGAGCAGGATGAGGCAGCTTTCCGTCTGAAGAGATGAGAAGTGAGTCTCCCTACGAAGCAGTCTCAAAATTAGTAAAGTGGCAGAGTTTGTCCCTGTTTCTGAGCAAAGGAGGTGTCACCGAGCGCTGTGGCACACTGCACAGCTGGAGGAGGAGCACCGAGAGTGTGCAAAGCTGATGTTTGTGCAATCTTTACTGTGACTGCTGCTGTCTCCTCGTGGAGGAGGAGCACCGAGAGTGTGCAAAGCTGGTGTTTGTGCAATCTTTACTGTGACTGTCTGCTGCTGTCCCCTCCTGTGACACAGGGGCTGTGGCCCTGGCCTGGCAGGATTTAATCTCGCAGGCGCAGAAGCAAAGCAGTGAGAGTTGTGTCCCTGCTCCAAGATCGGTGCTTCCTCTGCAGCGAGGTGCCCTCTCCTTCCTCACCACAGATGTCTTCTCCTCTGAAACCTCATTTTCCTGTGGCTTTTTGACTCTGTTGAGTTTCCAAGGTGTGTGGTGCCTTCTTTCAAGCTGTTCTTTTTACTGGTAATTGTCTTGTTTAGTCTTCCTTGAGACCTCCCATTAACCTTTCACTCATCAGCACTGGAGCAGCAGGCGCTTTGAGGTCAGGGCTGCATGGTAACCACTCCTCCCTTCCCATAGATCTGTCTCTGTCCATTTACCCACTTTACTCATCAATCCCAAACGTACAGAGCTCGAGGTGTGCTGGGGAAGCCACTAAATTTTGTTTTCTGTTTGCACGGAGCTTGCTGACCTCCATCACGAGGACTTACAGGTGCAGCAGTGAAATGGGGATTTAGAATAATTAATGAAAAAGTAATTTTAAACATAATTGTCAGGAGGTTGCCATCAGTTGATTTAAGTAAAAGTGTTTACATTGTTGAAACCTGGGGAAAAAATAAAGCAAAACAAGTATTATTTTTTTTTTAAATATAGCAATAGAAGAGTAGTTACAATGAAGAATGCAACAGATTGTCCTGGGGAAAAAATAAAGCAAAACAAGTATTTTTTTTTAAATATAGCAATAGAAAAGTAGTTACAATGAAGAATGCAACAGATTATCTAGATTTTGAAGAAGAGTATAGCTGAACACAACTTTAACTGCGAAGTAGCATAGCTGCAAATAGAAAACAGAGGCCGTGCTTGTAGAGGAGGATTTACTGCAGTGGTTGTGATAGCTCGGCAGGAGATTTCAGTGTGATGGGGTGGCTACACCAGCCTTTAAATCTGAAACAAGCATATATTGCACAGTGATATGATGGACAGGATAGCTGTACATTCAGCCCTGGTGAGTCTGCATCAGGAATAATACATCTGTTTCTCTTTCCTTCTGAAACAACCCAGCATTAGTAACTCTTGTGGGTCAAAAATGTTGTTGAAAATTGCTGAAAATTATCTTATATTAAAAATAGTTATTTTCTGAAAAATATTGAGGTGTTTGATTTCTTTGCCAAAGCACACAGAAATGGGCAAAACCTTTGAAACAAGAAAAATGATTCAAGGAAAGCAGAAATTTTCTTCAAAAAGGAAGAAAGGTGGATAGTTATGTTTTGCAGACAAGTTCCCATGTGCTGCTTTATTTACCTGCTTAAAGAACCTGTTGAGCATCTCCACAGCAAGTGCTGGGTTGGGCACAGCTCTGTTGCTGAAACCCTGCTCAGTTGGGATGGACTCCACCTGTGGCAGCTCTGTTGGTCATCTGGGAAAGAGCCAACATCTTTACAGCGATTTACAGACCCTGCTTTGAGAACCACTGCAGTGATTATGCGCTGTTTAGTATATCAAGAATAGCTGGTTCTGAACTTTGACATGAAAATTCCGAAGAAATAATCCCTTTGAATGAGCTTTGATTTCGACAGGGGGAGCTGCATCGCTTCAGCAGAGCTTTCCCGGGGCAGACGATGGCTCCTGCGCTGCAGCCTCTGCTCCTGCTGCGGATACAGTCACAGCATCGCTTGGGTTGAAAAAGACCTTGAAGACCACCGAGTTCAACCGCTAATCTGGCACTGCCAACTCCACCACTAAACCATGTCCCTCGGCCCTCATCTACCCGTGTTTTACATCCCCCCCAGGGATGGTTACTCCACCACTGCTCATCTTGAGAGTCAGGGCTGCGGTTCCCACCAGCTCCTTCCCAGGCACAGGGCAGGAATCACAGAATCCCAGACTGTTAGGGATTGGAAGGGACCTCAAAAGCTCATCCAGTCCAATCCCCCTGCCGGAGCAGGAACACCCAGATGAGGTTGCACAGGAAGGCGTCCAGGCGGGTTTTGAATGGCTGCAGAGAAGGAGACTCCACAACCTCTCTGGGCAGCCTGGGCCAGGGCTCTGTCACCCTCACTGAGAAGAAGTTTCTTCTCCAATTGAAGTGGAACCTCCTGTGTTCCAGTTTGTGTCCGTCACCCCTTGTCCTATCTTTGTTTGTCACCGAGAAGAGCCTAGCTCCATCCTCGTGACACTCACCCTTTCAATATTTATAAACATGAATGAGGTCTCCCCTCAGTCTCCTCTCCTGCAAACTAAAGAGCCCCAGCTCCCTCAGCCGCTCCTCAGAAGGGAGATGCTCCACTCCCTTGATCATCTTTGTAGCCCTATGCTGGACTCTCTCCAGCAGTTCCTGTCCTTCTTGACCTGAGGGGCCCAGAACTGAACACAATATTCCAGATGTGGTCTCACCAGGGCAGAGTAGAGGGGAAGGAGAACCTCTCTGCCCTACAACCACCCCCCTCCTGATACACCCCAGGATGGCATTGGCCTTCTTGGCCACAAGGGCACAGTGCTGGCTCCCTCCAGCGTCGCCGTGTGCCCAGGAGCAGCTGCCCTGTGTAGCTCCTGTTAACAACGGCAGCTCAGTAACGTGCTGCTGCTTTTCCCAGAATGAAGGTAATCACCAGCCTCATGTGGAGTTACAGAGGCAAATTAATGCTCGGTAGAACCTGATTGAAAGGGAACATTTGGGATGAAATTGGTCCTTAGAAATCGGAAAGCACAGAAAGATGTGTTTGATCAGTCAGTGGCTCTCTGCTTCTTAGCCAGTTATTTGATTACTGTACATTTGCTGGTGTTTTGCCTAGTTGTGTTTTTAATTACAGGTCTTGTGATGTCAGCTAACATTTTCTAGCTCTTCATCTCCCTAGCTCCTTCTTTTCCTCCATATTATCGGTTAATTCCTTTATATATTTCCACAGATTTTTCCTCTATTGAGTTCTCTGTCACTGTAGCGCTCTCTCAGGTCTATAATTTCTGTTGCTGGTCTCTCAAATTACTGTGATCTTTTTTGCCATATGTAGCAAAGAGCTTTTCCAGTATTTTAGGTGCAGACCTGGAAATACACTGTAAAGCCTTGGTAACCTCTCTGTTCAGAGACTGAATTTCTCTGTTATACCTCTGAGTTTCCTTAGCCTTTTCACTTCCATGTCAGCTCTAAACTGATGCCAGATTTGAACATAACTGATAGTTGGAGTTATCTGCTGTTAATGCAAACGAAAGCTGAGGCTAGAGGCAATTTGTGGGAACTGGAACCTGTTGCAGACTTGTAACAGCTAATTACTGAACTATTTATTTCATTAGAACAGAAACAATGGTGTTTGAATAATTAAGAATTTCCTTTGTTCATGGCATGCTTTCTGTCTTGTGTTGAGCAATTTACTTTAAATTTAAGCATTCAGAACTCTAAGGATTTGGGTGCCTTCAGTTCTCTTGGGGGATGGTAGGAGAATCTTCGACCTGTAGGAGAAGACAGGAGCAGACAGCGCGGTGCCAGCACAGCCTGCCCGGGTTTGATACCTCTCAGGACTGAAGAACCTTTCCCTTTATGCATCAGTATAAAATAAAGTCAAATGAAAAAAGGGGAGAATGTTTTATAAGAACATAAAAGTTTCCAGTAATATTAGATACATGCATTTTTATTGGGTTTCATAGTGTTATGATAATAGTCATCATTTTCTTCAATGCATTTTCTTGCAGGAAGGGAAATTGCAGCACTGAATCCTCTGATCTCGGGCAGGCCGTGTACAGCGGGCTGGGAATTGGCAGTTTTACCAGGAAGATGTGTGGTGTGGATGCTGTGGGAACCTTTCCGGTGCCTGCTAATTCCCTTTTTCTGAAAGATGGGTCTTTTGTGGCCCGCTGGTGCCTGGGGCTGTGTTCTGAGAGCTGCGTCGTCCGTAATGAGCTCGTGTCGTCTTAGAGGGGAAAGTGGATAAGGAGTTTGTTTTTGTCAGAGCAAAACGAAGACGATGGGAGGATGAGATTATGTAAAGTTAAACAAACACGCATATATATGTGCATGTTGAATTTGAAAGTGTCTTGGTCTCTTGTGTTCATAGCAAGTGAAAATTGTGAAGTGAGAAAACAGGACCACAACAGCTACATCAAAGCATCGTGGAACTGTATTGTGAAGCAGATTTATTTTTCTCTTAGTAGAAAGGAACAATTTGAAAATGCACATCTTTCACAACTAGTTGCTTGGGAGAGCAGAGAGGGTTACAAAGCTGAAACCGTTGTAAATTGTAACCTTTAAAAATAGATATGTATTTCCTAACAAACTCGGCATCTTTTCATTATGGCAGACATGCTCATTAACTGAAATATTTATTTGGGATTATGGGAAGTTTAAAAATGCAACAGCTGCTTCCTTTGTTTTTTCCTTTCTGGAGATTTATTTAATGCTAAGTTGCAGTGCCTGCTGCAGTTGAGAGCAGTTCAACCCAAGGATAAGGAGCCGAGCTCAGCTCCTGGGCGAGGACAGGAGCTGCTGGATTAGATGTGGGGGGCAGAAACAGAAGAGGTGAGTGCAGGGAGCACGGCCACTTCACATCCCTGCTGCTCAGCTGCAGTCTGCAGGCAGCTTTGAGCATAGCAAACACACCTATGGGATCTCACATCCCCCTGGAAAGCTTTTAGGTACTCTAAACTTGTGGGACTAAACCCAGGATTTATTAGTGTGGTGATTTGGACGTGTGCATGTCACCTGCTGTGGAGGAACGCATAGGGCCCCCACCTCAGTGAGGCTGCTGTGCAGAGGGAAATCAGCTCTTTCCAGGTCCATCCAAGTCCTGCTCCTTCACTGGAGCTGAGACTGATATGTCTTAAACACTCAATGGTTGCCAGAAACCTGGGATTTCTGCCATGGAAACCTAACTGTATGGAAAATAAACACAAGTAAGTGAAGTTATGGTTCGTGGTCTGTGTTCTCAGGTAGTGTAGCTCATTTTCATCATTGAGGCATAGCTTAGCTGAAATTCAACTCCATGCTTTTTGCTTTGTTACTTTGAAGAGTGGGAATCTGTTGGTTTCTTTTTTTTTCCCAAATGGTGAGATGCCTTTTGATGAGAAAGGTAGAAATTCACAGAAAAGCACTGCAATTTTTTGGCATCTTGATAAAAGAAACACGCTATCTGAAGCTTTTGAAAGAGCTCCTTGAATAAGACAAAACAAAAAAAGGCAGCATGCAGTAACTATCAAAATAGTGAGTGCTTTATGAAATCCAGCTGGTTACATCTTCCTCTTCCATAGGCTGAGATGACTGCAATTTCTTGAAACTACAGGTCTTGTAAGCTCGCACTGGGATGTGCTAAACTAGGGAAAAGAGAAATGAATGGGATGCCTCCTTACATGGAGCAGAAGCAAAAGGCACCTGGCAAAGTGACTGGTAGAGTTCCTGTGTAATTGCCAGTAAAAGTCTCTGCTCATTTTGCATCCCCCATTTGAAGAGTAACAGGCTTTTTCAGCTTGATGTGTCATCTTCCTGTTGGCGTGTTGTACAAGCTCGCAGGCTGTAGCTGACAAGCATCAATACTGCCTTCACCGTCGATACTGCCATCACCATCATCGTCTGCTGGGACCTGGGCATCTCGGGGGGAACGTTGAGTGCCTGGTGCCTCGTTTCTCTTGTGCCAAAAGCCTCCCCCTGGGCCCCATCCGTAAGAGATGTGAGACATCACAATCGTCTCTGGCTGCCTTGGGGACCTTTTTATGTCTCCACATACAGAGCACACACAGACTGTCTGGAAGAAGGTGGCATAAAAAAATGGTAATTTATTGAGTCTACAAAAGGAATTTATAGGACGGTTCATGTGTGGCAATACCAAGGAGTAAAAGCAACAAGATGATCTAAGACACTGGAGCTGGAAGAGTCGGTCGTAATTTTTACACGT
Source organism: Mesitornis unicolor (assembly GCF_000695765.1). Classification (NCBI taxonomy): domain Eukaryota; kingdom Metazoa; phylum Chordata; class Aves; order Mesitornithiformes; family Mesitornithidae; genus Mesitornis; species Mesitornis unicolor. The sequence goes on along the minus strand of NW_010180612.1, from coordinate 114,676 downwards.
CTGGTAGCTTTGAAGCTTTGATCTAGAGTTAATGTACCTTTTTTGACCAATGCAGGCACGGTGGGTCAAGTGTTACACCAAAGGGACGCCCGTTTGTCCTGTAGAACGCTTCTTTCTTTTCTTTAAGCAGATTCCTCTGACGGTGTTAGGACTGGAAATTGCTACTTCAGGACTTGTGACGAATGGGTTAACCAAAAGTAGCGCTGCTGTACTTGAAAGCCCTGGATCTGGCTGTTTTGGAGGTGTTTTTACAGCAGTGCCTGCTCTCGGGTGGTGGCAGGATGCAGCGGTGCAGTGGCTTTGGCCGTGGGTGCAGGACAGTGCCCCGCTGTTGTGGCTGCAGCCGGTCCATGCTGCTGCTTTAGACAGAGCAGGAGTTTAGGGACAGAGACACGGAGCTGTTGTGCGGGTTGTGGAAGTGGTGGCAGAGGGAGCTTGGCTGAGCCGCGGTGGAATCCATTGTCTCTTTTACTGCCTGATTAAAACAAGGTTTGTGCAGCAGAAATGCTCCCTGGGGGCTGAGCTGTCAGAGAGGATTTCTGTGCTCCACAGCAGCTGTGCGTATCTGGTGCTAAAACTCAGCTCCTGTCTGCTGTCGATGTCGTCCTGGCTGGAAAACCTCCTGTGACCCTTGGATAGCAGCTCCCACTCCTGAAGGAAAAAAAAATTGTCAGAACTTACATAGGTGATAACTTTGAAGGGGGTTTGATGTAGCTACACAAATCTGAGAGAGGGCTGCGGAGAATTTGATTATCAATTTCCAATTTAGTTGCAGCAGTAATGTGCAAAACAAACAGCATCGTTGCTGTGCACAGAATTACATACTACATTAAAAGGCATAGCAGAGGATAACTTTGTACCTATTATGTGTAACGTTCAATAGTAGTTAGTATTTTTAATAAAGTTCTGTTATGTTTCTTTTGGGATAGATAAGAGGAGGGATAGGCTGGGGAAAGGGGAAAATGGGAGGTGTAAAAAACATCAGCAACAACAAGAAAAGCAAAGCGAAACCCAACAAAACGACGCAGACTGTCATGTCTGTATTGACAAAACCTCAGAGAATCAACTAATGGGAATTTATAAACAGTGAAGTGTTCGTGGGGGTTATTGTACCAAACAGACTATAAGAGTTGAGGGCAGTCATAACTGTTGACGCCAGCAGGTTTGGGTACGTGTCTGTCTCCTCATGAAAGTAAAGAGAAGATTTGGTGGTGTTGGAAGAGCTGGACAAGGCAGAAGATGAATGTTCTAGACTTGTGTCTGCTGCTGAGGAAGCAAACTGGAAATGCTGACGTGACCTTGGTGTTGGCTATAGAGCATCTAGAAATAAATGGAAATATCTGATGTGTGTGCAGAGCAGGGAGAAATCCTGTGTATCTGTGACTCAACCCTTGTCTTTGACATGAACGAGGGCATTTCCCGTGGCAGTGGGAGCTGCTCAGACAGCAGTGGACTGGCTGCTCCTCACCTGTGCAGCTCAGGTCGCTGATGGGGACAGGGCTGGGCTGGGGAGCAGAGGATGGAGCTGTCCCAGGTGGCTCAGTCTACCTTGAGAAACCCGAAAAATCAGGGCTCTTGACAAGCCATTCATCCACCGCTTGCACAGGAGCTGAGCATGAATATTGGCCTGTCAAAAACCCCACCAGAAAGAAATCGACCTCATTTGCAGGTAGCTAAAAAGAAATTTCTTCTCCAGCTCACAATATCATGAACATTTGTTGCTCGCAGAAGCCATCAAGTTTGACACAAACTTTATATACATAGGAAAAATAGCTTCTTTTTCATTTTTCCTCACGCAATTCTTCCATTCTTTGCTGTATCAAAATGTGAGTGGAATGGATAAATCCTCCCTGCTTCCTTTATGACTGAATTTGGGGTGTTTTCTAAGTTGAGAGGCCCAAAGGGGACTGGCCCCGTGTCTGGGGCACTGTCTGGGTGGATCTCAGGTCCCTAACAGGAGGTCCTTACCATGTGGTGTTTAATTTAGGGAGCACTAACTCAGTCTCCCCCTCCTAGCTGGCCGGTATTTACATCAACCTGTCCAAACCTGGTAATGGACTGAAATAACACAGCCTCTGTCGTGTTTGTCAGAAATCGGCTGCAAAGGGGCAGAAAAGCAGGACTGCCTGTGAACGTGGGCACGTGCAGAGAGATCGCATCATCTCCGTTTCTGTGGGAAACGAGTTCTTGGTGTCTGGAGCATGAGAGGATCGGTGAAGATGACAGCAAGGTTTGGATGGGTCACCGGGGTTAACCTGTTTTCTCCCTAAATAATCCCAAATAGGTTGGTGCCGGTGGGACGTATTGCTAAGGTGATATAAATGGTCTTTGCTTCAGAGGATGGTCCAGCAGCAGACGTTCACGTGGAGCTGAACTCAGACCTTTCTACATTCTTTCACCCTGAAAGAGAAGACAAACAGTTTTGTGTCATGTGGAATCAAATGTTTCATAAACACCGATGGATGTGTGGAAGAGCAGCGGGCGTCAAAGTTCACTTTTCTGCTCCTGCACTTTTTATCCATTGGCGGAGTGGACAGGGTTGTGGCCATGGGAAATATTATAGAAGGTAATTGGGACATCTGAAAACCAAGCCAATAACTCTGTAGCCAGTTGGTTAGGACTTTCTGGTGACATGTGGAATATGAAGATTAGCAGAATTAAATCTCAAATTTGCCATTAAAATACTGTTTTTAAAAAACCTGAAATATGAACAGATGGTAAATTGCAGAGAAAGCAAGCATTTTTGCTTCTTGAATGGAAATGGCAAGATTGAGTCTTTCTGACTTTGAGTAATTTAAAACAGAAGAGTGGAATTTGGTTGCTATGGGTAAATGGGTCTGATTTCTGTAAATAAGTCAGTATTAAAAGAGCTTAAATAAACCCAAACAAACAAACCCTTGATACCAAATGTTTTAGAAACCAACAACAAATAATTGAAAATATGGAAAATCTGTTGTGACCCATACTATAACCTTCAGGCACTGAGCACGTTCAGGACTTCTGAGGTTGATCCCAAAGTGGCATAGAAGAAAATCGTCTTGTGCCACCGTTCATTACAAGTGTGGAGATGCTTTTAATGGTGATACCACCTCATCCTGCATCTGAAGGGAACAGCGAAACTCTCTGGCTATAATGCTGGAGGGACAGACTGGAAAAATGCATTCAGATGTGTATAACCCTAGTGAGATTTAGTGTAATAAAGTGGAATTAGTCAGTTCTGAATCACTCATAGAGCAAATGATGTATTTCTGATGTGGAAGCTGCAGCTGAAGGCAGCACCAGGGCATCCCCGAGCTGAGGTCCCTTCTTCTTCACACAAAAGCCTGATTCTGTGCACCTGCAGAAATGTTTTTCAGAATAAGGTGGTGCTGGAGAGAGGGAAATTTGTCTTACACAGTGCGTTTCCTTTCTAATATCGTAAATATTTTTTGTGCTTAGTGTGTGGTTGCAGATGAAAGCGCTGGGGCGGAAGGTTTCTAATGGTTGAGTTTATCACACGTTGGAAGAGTAAATCCATGAGGACTCCTTGGCACTGCGTCACCGCTCGGTTTGTCACCTTTGCCCCTTTGAGCCACCCCGCTGGGCTCCTGTTGCACTGTACATGGAAATACAAGGTTCCTCCACATAGCGCAGGCAGATGCAAGCTCTTTTCCCAAACTCCAGGTAGGCCGACGTGATCCATGCTGCCATAAAAAGCAGCGCTGCCTTCCCTTTGCAGTCTATGATCTTCATTTCTCAGCAGGCCCAGAGCTGTGGTAGCAGGGTGGGCAGTTTTGGGATCTGCGCTGGCTTGTCCAGACAGTTTGGGGTATGGCCAAGATGGACCTTTCTTTACAGACCTGCCTGTTTTCACTGATATGTTGTCTTTGTTTTCTGCAGAAGCACTGCACACTGGCTCCGTTGTCATGAGATAAAACTTGCTCTTATTTATAGCTTGGCTGCGTGACCCAGTGAGTCTTGCTAGTCTAGTGTCTGTCACGCATAATTCAAAGTAAATAAATCCCACGACAGTTAATCATGCATTGGACACAAATAATTTACAAATTCAAACAGAATGTTCTCTTTTTTGAAGGCTTAGCAATGGGGAAATTTAAAACCAGCGCATTTGAGCTGAGTGTCAGGTTTAATTTTCACTTACTAAGAATATTAGTTAGGATGATATTTATTTAAGAAATTTGACATTAAGAATTTATTCATAGCAAATGAGAGTACCTTTGAAACCTTTGTTCTCAGTTGAAACAAAGTGCTTTGTGCGATTATTAAACGCTGCTCTGCGAGCTCTGAATTTCAAGCAGGAGCTGGGTTCAGAAGCATGCCCATGGATTGAGGAGTGGATGGGAAGGAGCGACCATGGCCCTGTTGTGTGACCTTGGACAAGTCCCTTCAGCGCTGCACGTGTCAACCTGCACCTTGATCTGTGCCATACAGATAATTACACGTACCCGCCTCTGTAGAAATGGAACCAGTATTCACTATTTTCTCCACGGTGTAACTTCAGAACACTTTTGTTTGTATTCAAAGTCATATTTAAGACCACTTTCGCAGCTAGTGTTGTGTGCTGAAATCCAGCGAGTCTGGGTTTGAGCCTTGATTCTGCCACTTTTCCTGTGTGACTTTGGAAGGTGCCTGATCTTGTCATGTCTTGATGCCCATAGGTGTTTATTTTTCTCTTAATCTTCCCTTTTCTTGTTTCTGCAACTTGTAGCAGGAAGGGAGGTGGTTGGACACGATTTGTGAGAGCAAAGTCGATGCTGCTGTGTTTGAGATCCCAGGCACATTATTAGTGTTGAATCCAGTTCACCTCACAGTTTTGCACTTCAGTGACCTCCTTTGTGTTATTACAGTACAATTAAAAATGAACAGAGTTCCCTTCCCTCTTCAGTATTAGTTAAATTCTCCATATGCTGGTAGGTTAAATGGGTATTGAACTGTTTAACTTTAATTAAACAGCAAAGTCTGGGGAGAAGCCAGGAGCACAGGCAAATTAAGGCAGTTGCCTGTGTAAACAGCTGCCCATAAATCAGATTCTCTTGTATACATAACAATTGTTAATTGAATAATTACCCGAATTTCATATCTTAATTTTTTCCTCAGGAAATGGATTACATTTATTTGGAAGTGGTGGATTTTCTCGCCTGTTCTGGTGTCACAAAGCCGGAGGTGCAATGTACGTGCTTTGCAGAAATTTACAGGAGTTCATGGCTAGGAGGAGAGGTTGATGGGAGGGTGATGGAGTAGGGGAGTGCCAAAACCTCTGGAGGACTCTGATGTGCCTGCTGGGAGCAGGTTTCCCTTGCACTGCAGTGTCCCTGCCCCATGGCCGGCTGAGGGGTGTTTTCTGTAGCCAAACCTCGGCTGCAGAGCTGCTGCTCACGGGCTGCTGTGTCTGTTGTGGAAGTTGCCTCACGTCACTGTGTCCATCTCCAGATGTACACAGAAATGCAGGGACACTTCTGCAGCACTGTTTAGCTCTGTCCCAACCAAAACCAACACAGCGATGAACTCCCATAGTGGAGTCGGGCTCACTGTTAGCGTGGCTGCTGGAGGAACGTCCATCTGGGCAGCTGAATCCCGTCCCCGTGGTTTTTGGGAAGAGAGTCAAGGCAATCCATCACGCTGCAGACCACAGCAGCCCGACACGGGTGTCAGGCCTGATGTTCTCCAATTCTCAACGTGCATAAAACATGCAGGCAATTCTTAGTGTGCACAGAAATGTAAAACCTGATCTTTATTGAGCTGTCCATGTTTGCTGTTTCCCCCTAGACAGAGCAACAAATCTGCATCTCCTCTCAGTGACAGTCAATGCCAGGACAAGGGACAATGGTCCCAAGCTGGAGCACAGGAGGTTCAACCTGAACATGAAGAAAAACTTTTTTACAGTTAGGGTGCCAGAGCATGGCCCAGGCTGCCCAGAGAGGTTGTGGAGTCTCCTTCTCTGCAGACATTCAAAACCCGCCTGGCCGTGTTCCTGTGTGACCTGGTCTGGTGATCCTGCTCTGGCAGGGGTTGGACTGGATGAGCTTTCCAGGTCCCTTCTAACTCCTCATATTCTGTGATCCTCCAAGGCTCTGTCTCTATCCCGTGGCTTTATAATTACAAAGTTGCTGTGAAATCTCTTTCTCTGGGCATAGTCTTTTCTTTGCACATGTCTGTATGCACTGCTTGTCAGTCCTTTGCAGATGTGGTCCGGACATGAAAGCCACAGCCTTGGGGACAAGATTTCATCTGTAGCTTTTCTAGGGTCTTCTCCAGGTCCCACTGGCTCACAGGATGCCATCTCCCCTCTGCCGTAGGGGACAGATCAGAGGATCACTGGTTTCTTTCCCTGCCAGCCCCACAGGCACGTTTCAGGCTACTCCACCTCCAAAGCATCTAAGGGAGTTTTGAAGCTCAGAGCCTGCAGCCCTACACGCTGTGTTTGAGAAGTCCTTGCTGTGTAGTTGTGAAACTCATGCTGGAAGCTTATCTGATGGCTGTGCATGTGTGAGTGAGACCAAGATCTGAGCAGCCGAAATCGGTGGGAGGCGCTGCTGACAGCACCAGGCACAAAGGAGCGTGGCCTTGGGAAGCTGGCTGAGGAGGAGACACGTGGGGCTTGTGTTGCTTCATTGTTTTGGGCGCCAACAGGAAAGCAACAGGAGGGAAGGTAAGCTTAGGGGAAGTTACCTGGAAAGATTAAACAAAGTGAAGTTCTTTATAATGACTGCAAACAAGTCTAAGCAAAGTGAGGGAGGTGATTGGATGCCTGAATTCTTCAAGGGAGAAAGCAATAACCTGTGGATACCACTGGGTAGTAGGGTGAGGAGCCAGGCATTCACAGGAAAGGAGACCAGGCTGGACCAAGACATTTCTTGGTCTCCAGCACAAGAGCTCCTTCAACACAGATTGGGCAAGGGTCTATGGGGATTGACAAGAGTAGGCTCTGACTGGCTGGGGTGGGAAGAGCATTTCCAGCCCCCCTGCACAGTGGTGTGAGGCTCTGCTGTCCAGGATGGCAGCAGCTCCTGCCCGTTCTCAGCCCCGTGTTCAGAGCAGATGGAACCACGTGCCTGCGGTGCACACCTCTGGTGGGTGCGCAGCAGACACCTCATGAGCCAAAAGCAGCAATCTGCAGCACAAATACCAGAATACTTTTAGTGTGTAATGGGAATAACTGTCTCCTGGAGCATAACTGTGCTCCTGGGATGGTCGTTTTTGGGGGGATAATGTGGCTTATTTGTAGCATGGAACTGCAGCCATCGATCTGGCTGCTGTGTTCCTGACTGCCTCTTCCTGTGGCCAGCACCTTCCCTTTGTGGACTGGATTTGTGCTTCAGTACTTACACTTCTGAATCTTGCATAGAAGCAGAGAATAACTCCTCTTATTTCAGTGTATTGCCTTGTCTGCCAGTATTAACCTTTCCTTAGTCAACCCAAGCAAGATCTGACATTAGGCAAGTATCTCTGCTTCTGCAATCCAAACATGTATATCTTTGTCACTCTTCAAAAATTCTGAGTTTCTTTAAGCTCAGATTCCAAACAGGGACTTGTCATGTATTTCAAATTCTTTTATGGGATCTGGGAAAAAAGCATCAGCTTCTGTTTGTTCTTGGTGCACTCTCTTATGTGTGGCAGGAAGCCTTTGGCACTGGGTGGAAGAGCACACCAAGGTCAGTGAGGCTTTTGTCTGTTCTATTTGTTTTATAATAGACAAGAAAAATGTGAGTCTGCATCTTCAGCTGCTGCAAGTTTGTGGAATTCCTTTGAAGTTTGCTCTCTAATGTGCATATGTAAAGAATCACGGTACTTTTAGTGAAAAATCTGCTAATACTGATGTTTTCTTCTTTATAACAATAGCGATGAGTTTTGATCACTCCTAAACAAGACCAAAAGATGTCAGACTCTCCTCTTTGTTTTAACAGTATGAAAACACAAATACGCTAAAAACATTTCAAACAGTTGAGCATACGGGAGCTGAAAGAAGCCTCATGTGTCTGAATTATACATTAGCATCAGGCTGTAATAACCCAGATTATCTGTGCTGTGTAGGGTTTGCTGAAAGGGGAGGTACCAGCGGGTGACTGCGGGAAATTCAGTGATGTTTTCTGCAGCGCTCCCAATAATCAACGTGCACTGGTGTGCAGAGCAAGCAGAGGTCTCCTTCTTGACATCACTCAGCAATGGCAAATAAAAGGGGCTTTACACTTCTAATGGGGGGAGCAAACATATGCGCTAGTGGTCATGGTGGGCTTAGAGTACTGGAAATCTGTGTGTAGAGGAGAGGTTGCTGGTAACCTGTGAGCAAAATGTACACTGGGGCCTGGTGACACTGATCCTGCTGCTCCGGAGGAAGAGTGGGCGTTTATGGGCATTGCCCAGGAGCAGGCAGTGAACTTTACTGCGGTGTTGGGGATGCAAAGATAAAGTGTGTTCTTCCTGTAAAAGCGTGGAGTAAAGCTGTGCGTTTTCGCTCTTAAACATCAGATTTCTGCTTTTAGTTATTTTTTAAATAATTATTATACAGTCAAGAGCAGCTGTGGAAAACAATACGCACGTGTTTATTTTGTGTTAGGTTTTTGTGAGCAGCTGAGAGCAGTGAAAGGTAAACCCTACTCAAGCTCATAAACCAAGACTGTAACAATTTCATACTATTTATAGAGTTTATTTAATGTGCTTGCATAATACGGAATGAAAATTGTTCCTGAAGGGTCCCAACCAACTGGAATATTGAACAGGAAAGCGGACTGGAAATTGTGTTTTAACTCATGTCATGTGGCTGTGCACTTTATATGGAGAACAGTTTCCTTCATGGAGGAGGAGCACAGCAAAGTGCTGTGGTACCTTGAGGGCTTGGACCAGATGCCTTTGGGTTGGGCTGAGCCCGTTTTGAGATGGTGTGGGGCCACAGCTGCGTGCACGGGGAGCAGAGGGCTTGGAAGAGCAACGTGTTGGCACAGGCAGAGTGCGGTTGGCTTTGAGCTTTCTAAAGTGTGATGTTTTCGGTGGTTTTTTTGTTTGTTTGCTTTTTACTCTGACTTTAGAGTTCGGCCATGAGATGTGAGTGTGAGTCTTCAGGAGAAATGAAGTGCAATTCCAGTGGCGTTGCTTTGTGCTTGGATTTTTCTGACAACTTACTCTTTGTATTTGTTCCCTTAACTGATGGCGAATACCGAGTAACAAATTGAATAAAATGAACTCATATGAGAATTTGAATGAAAGCAGATTATGCATTGTTTAGGTCTGCTGATATCTGGGGACTCATTGTTACCCAGCTAACATCTCAAAATGAGTAAACATAATCTGAATAATCAAGCGTGTGATTCAGGTCTAATTGGAATCAAATGGAACTGTTGGCTGCAGAGAGTAGGAGCCCAGGGCACCTCCACGCAAAGGAAGGAGAGGGGTAAGAGATTTCTCAGGGGTGAGGTGAGCAAGGGGAATAAATGACTTCAGTGCAGCGGGGGCCTGGCTCTGTCTCGTTCTCCCTGGAGAAGCTGAAGTCTTCAGAGTCCTCCCCTCTCCCCGTTCCAGTTCCAGTCTGGTTGTGTTCCCAGTGGATCTGCACAGGGGAGCAGAGCAGTGCCCAGCCCTGCAGTTATTCCTCGCTTTCCCAGCCAGGTCCAGGTGCCTTCACAGGGCAGGGAGGGCACTGCAGTCCAGAGCTTGTGCACTTTGCCCCAAGGAAAAGGCTTGGGAATGAAGCAAACCAGCAGGCCCACCTCTGCTTCGGCTGCCGAATGGATCCAATGTGGTCCCAGACAAACCCATGCTGGATGAGTGGGACTGTGGATGGTGGCGAGGCAAAGCGACAGCGTGATGAGCCTCTGAGCTGCGTCCTCTGAGATCCCATCGGGGAATATCGTGGCATTTACATTTAATACAGACACGCTGGGCTGTGCTGGCAGCAGAGAACCCAATGGGGTGGAGGAAATGAGCCTGGCACAGCTGCATGCAGAGACCCCACTGCAAACCCATCCCTGTCAGAGCACATGGCAGTGCTTGTCACCCTCGCATCAGCCGTAATTGAATGCCCACAGAGGTGGTAATTACAAATACCAGCCAGGCTGCACAGCCTCATCTGTCTCTGTTTATCATCAGAGCAAGTGTATTGATCGTTACTAAAGCATTAAATGTCTTTGGAGAGGAACAGGATAATCACATTAATAAAGCCTGACATGCATTGTGAAATGGACTTCTCCATGGAAGTCAGGTTTGGTAAGTACAGAAATGACAAATGAAATTACTCTTTCTAGCACTCGGTTGACCTAGTAGTGTTATCTGGGGAGGAACGGCATCTCGGAGAAAGCCACTTTGGGTTTTTATTACTCAGGTTTGTCTTTATATTTTGGAGCCCATGAGTCACTCTGTGTTTAACTGTGTATGTACAGCTCTGAGATTTAATGCGCTCGGGATTATGAACCTGACTGCGGTGGAGGCAGTGGTATGAGACTGGTGTGATGGGATTGCAATGAAAACCTGGTGAATAAAGCTGCGGCAGAGAGGATGGTTCAAAGCCTGTTTAAGGCAAAGGGGAAGTAGTACGTGCTCGATGTGTGCTGGTGCAGTTACACTGATGGCCGGGGTACACAAACAGAGCTTGATCTTTGCACGTTTGTCCAATATCAGGTGTTGTGTTTTTATCTCAGGCAGCAGAATGTGGGCATTTTTAGTCCAAACTGGTATTTCCCTCTGTGTGCCCTCATACAAAACTAATTTTGCCAGTAGTTTAGTACCTTGTAACTAACAGCTAGTGGTTACCTATTTTCCTTATAAGCTCCCTATTATCTAATAAGTTTTTAGAGAAATTTGGTTTGTTATCAGATGCTCAGCAAGTCCTTCCTCTCCCAGAATTAAGATATGTTCTCACTGACACCTCCTGCATCTGGGTGAAGTTCCTCATGCAGATACTCCCATTTGATAGATCAATTTTCTGTTAGATTATTTGCTTGCCATGCAGTTGAATGCAGCAGATGGAAATAAAGATATCCACTTGCTATTAAACTGGCGTGTTATGAGGTAGGAAATGTTAAGACGTGCTCAGCTGGTAGGCAGGTAGCAGCATCTCCAAGTTGTCCTCAGTAGTTCTGTGTTGTTCCATGCTTGGCTGAAGGTTTGGTGCATTGGTTTCCCCTGTGGGCTGTTTTTTAAGCACAATATATCCAGTTTGTCTTCCTTCTCAGCTATTTTTTGAAGAATTTGGGTGCTGATTTAGCAATGGACCCAGGTTAGTGCTCTTTCTCCAGATGAGCAGTGCAAATATCACAGAGTCACAGAATGGTTTAGGTTGGAAGGGACCTTAAAGCTCACCCAGTCCAATCTCTGCCATGGGCAGGGACACCTCCACCAGCCCAGGTTGCTCACAGCCCCGTCCAACCTGGCCTTGAACACTTCCAGGGAGGGGGCATCCACAGCTTCCCTGGGCAACCTGGGCCAGTGTCTCACCACGCTCACAGTAAAGAATCTCCTCCTAATATCCAGTTCAAATCTCCCCTCTTCCAACATAAAACCATTCCCCCTCATTCTATTGCTACCTGCCCTTGTAAAAAGTCCCTCCCCAGCTTTCCTGTAGGACCCCTTCAGGAACTGGAAGGACGCAATCAGGTCTTACCGGAGCCCTCTTTTCTTCAGGCTGAACAACCCCAACTCTCTCAGCCTGTCCCCATAGCAGAGGTGCTCCAAGTCCTCTGATCATCTTCGTGGCCTCCTCTGTACCCGCTCCAACAGCTCCATGTCCTTCTTATATTGGGGAAGTGGACGCAGTGCTGCAGGTGGGGTCTCACCAGAGCAGAGCAGAGGGGCAGAATCACCTCCCTTGCCCTGCTGGCCACACGTTTTGATGCAGACCAGGATGTGGTTCATTTCTGGAGGGCAAGTGCACGTTGCCAGCTCATGTTGAGTTTTAAATCTACTGACACCCCCAAGTCCTTCTCCTTGGGACTGCCCTTGAGCCATTCTCTGCCCAGCCTGTATCTGTGCTTGGGATTGCCCCTGCCCAGGTGCAGGACCTTGCACTTGGCCTTATTGAACTTCATGAGGTTGGCATGGGCCCACCTCTCCAGTCTGTCCAGGTCCCTCGGGATTGATCCCTTCCTTCCAGTGTGTCCAACTGCACCACCCAGCTTGGTGTCATCAGCAAACTTGCTGAGGGTGCACTTGATCCCACTGTCCATGTCGCTGACAAAGATGTTAAGCAGTACCAGTCCCAGTACCGATCCCTGGGGTACACCACTCATCACCAGTCTCCATTTGGACATTGAGCCGTTGATCGCGGCTCTCTGAGCGTGACCATCCAGCCAATTCCTTATCCAGCGAGTGGTCCATCCTTCAAGTCCACACTTCTCCAGTTTTGTGACCACTGTGTCACGCGGGACAGTGCTGAACGCTCTGCACAAGTCCAGGTACACGACGTCAGTTGCTCATATATGGAGTAGTGTATGCAAAACTGCGTACAAAGCCCATGGGGGCTTGACCGGCTGCTGGAGCCGTGGATTTGTCTTTGGTTGAAGGAGCAGCCAGAAGTGGTGATCTTCCCAAATGGGAGACCCAGCTCTACAGATGGAGTTGCTTTCAAATACCCGCAATCAGAAAAAGCCTTTAATCACTGAGTTTCAGCCTCCATTTAGATTTTCATGTGTGCCAATTAGTAGAACCTTGTTTTCTAAAGATACAATCTTTCCTATTTTGAAAGCTTGACAGGGCTAATGCTTTAAAATTATTGAAGCTGACAAGTCTCCTCGAGAAATGTTTAATCTGTCAGATTTTTCAGTCTTTTATCGTCTCAATCATTTAATGACTGAAAAAAAAGAAAAACCTCCCAGTGAGGTTTTTTTTTTTTACCTTTCTTTAACTTGCCGATAATTATAAAGATTTTTTTACTTGTGGTAGGAATTTCTCTTTGGAAATAGAGAGGGACTGATTAAAAATGCCCAGTATCCTCAATGATGAATTACAGAGTGCAGAGCAGTTTGCAGGTGGGTTGAGTTATAATTTGCTTGTCATGCTGGATGCTGGAGACGTACCAAGCTTCCCACAGCCGGGGAGCCCTGCATTGCTGCTCCTCTTGGGACATTATCAGGTGGTTATGGACCTGCACGGACCTTTCTGGAGGGAGGGCATTTCTGGTTAAAGCACAATTGTCTTTTCTTTCCGGAGATACCCAGCTCCAGTGCACTGAAATTCCAATTTGCATGCTCAAAAATGCCTTTCTGAAGGAAGTCTGAAGTTCTTTGTTTTCCAGTAATTGTTCACTGCTTGAATAAAGAAATACAATCCCTTGTGCTGACACGGTTCAATTTTTAAACTGGATTATTATTATTATATTTTTTTAAACTATCAGTGTTTTCCTTCATGTTCTTACAGGCAAATCTCATTTTTCCTGGTACGTGAATCGTAGCAGTTTTGTTGAATGTTTTTTCCCATTGAGGTCCTGATCAGTTTGGATGAACTGGAGGCCCCTCGCCCGCCTTCTCACTCTGTGCACGTTGTGCTGTCTCTGAGCTGATGCTTTCTTTGGTGCAGTTCGAGGTTCATCTTCCCCTCAAAACTCCGTCCATGTGGATAATTACCTCATAACCTCATCATTGTTTGCACCAATTCTAAGTGAGGCTGGAACAGTGGTTTAATTGGCCTTTGTAATCAGTTTTGTAGTCCTTTCGACTGATGTGAGTTGCTGCAGGAGCATCAGTAAAATGGGGTGGGCTCTGCTGCAGCGAAAGGAAATTCCTGCATGGATGGTGCCAGCACTGCGAGCTTCACTTTCGCTCCTTAAGTGAAACCATTTATTGATTGTGGTGGGAGTTTGAATAATAAATAATGTGAAATGGGGGAAAGTAAGAGCATCTGGATGGGATTTTATCAGGCTCAGGTAACCTGCTGTAGCCTGCATGGTGTTTTGCTGCTTAGTTATAGCAAGAAGACTGTATTTATTATTCTGTGGAGGGATAGCACGAGGATATTATGCATTAACTATCTAGATCCTAATTAAAAACAAACAAGAGATGCAAACTCTCACAATTAAAAGCGTTTAATCTGTGGAGGTTGAATTTTTTTAAGCTCTTAATCCTCCACATCTGCATATATAATGGCAGGTAAATCTCCCATTGCAGATGATTGATGGGATCATATAAACAAGAGCAACTTTGATATATGACTTAAAATACCTTTTGAGTAATTTTAAAGATAGACTCTGCAATGAGAGAAGGCACCAGTCCAGAGTGCAAGATTTCACTGTAGCTTCTCATTGCTGTTTACAAAAATAAATAATTAGACACAGTTTGCTCTTATTCCGTGCATTTCATTTCAGTGTTCTCCACAGAAACAGATGCTCTTGCAGATTGGGTTGTGAGAGCATGGGCAGTTGTGTCCACCTTCTTTTTAGTCCTTTGAAATGCACCCTTTTCCAATGGGAAGGATCGGGAGAAATGCAAAATTTATTATTTAAATGCATCCTTTAAATGCTCGAGAGACTTCACCGTCAACTCCGATGGTCTCTGGATCAGACCCAAGATGAATAAGGCCTTGCAGCACTTATCTGCTGGATCGTCAGTGGATATAAATGGGTGCAGACAGTGAATTCAGGCTCGCATCACCTGAGCATCAGACCTTGTTTGTTCTACAAGAAGCTGTGTTGCATGTTTACTCATTAGAAACAACAAGAAATGTGTATTGTGGGACGTAATATAAGGGTATGAAAGTTTAGAGCAGAATAAACAATGCAGAGCGGTGTGGTGAGCATGTACTCAGCTGGGAAATACAAAATGATAAAGGTATTTATGCCAGGGAAGAATCCTAATTGCGAAGAGGAGCTGAGCAGTGTATAAATAACCAGACCTTGCTATCTGAGAGCTAATAACAATCTTCCTTGCACTCAGGGAAGCCAATGTGCAATGTGCTCAGTGCTGCTCAGCAGCTTCTGCATTTTCACCACCGAGAACAAGGACCAGGAGCTCTGTTCTTTGAAGTAGGCATGAAAATTATGGCTGCTGAATACTCCAGGGTGGGCGAAGGAAGGCAAGGCCCTGGTTTTAATCAGTGATGGGATGCGGGCAGGGAGATCTCTGTGTGCGCGCCTTTTGTTTTCCTGCGGCTCCAGCGCAGTGGAAGTCATGTTTAAATATTTCATGAACATGGACATGAGACAATGAAAGTCTATTAAAACAGAAGTTCACATCACTTTGTACGTCACTTAATTGTGTAACGGGAGTCATTCTAGGTGGTAATGGGCCATCGCTGAGCAGCGCGTACACACTCATTTTGCATATTGGGGCCCAGGGGAAAGAGAAGTGATTCTACTAAAAGTACATAAAAGGTGTTGAGGTTGGGATCCAGATGAAGCAACCTAGAAATAGAAATAACTTGCAGGACAGAGCTGTCACAATCCAGCAGCATAACAGCAGTGAGAAGCAACTGCGTTTTCTTCCCAAGTATCACTGGTGGTTTATTTTTGTCAGTTGTCCTGTTATTGTGACCATGGTTGACAAGGCAAAACCAGCCCTCTGCACCCATGGCAAACAGGTGAGCCCCTGCTCCCACATCCGAGTAGCTTACTGTGGGGTGCAATCTCAGAGTAGCAGGGAGCTGTCTCTCTCAGCGGTCCCACTGACCTTATCACCCCGTGTCTGGCCGTGCTTGCTTGGTTTTGGGAGTGATCTCGGTCCTGTCTGTACATGCAAGATCTCAGTGAGGTATAAAGAAGCTGATGTGTGAAGGAATGTTTTACAATAGGGGTCAGGAAATTGGTCATTAAGGAGCTTGGAAAGCCTGCTTTGTTTCTGCAGGAAAGCTCTGTTTGGCGTTCAGCTGCAGCATGGGGGCGGTCTTCCAACAGCCCTCCGCACCATTGGGCCATGAGTCTGGAAACAAAGGGGAACACAGGAGGGAGCATGAAAAAAGCCCTGATGTTTCCTGGAAGTGTGGCAATGATAGACCAAGAGCTGCTTCAGTCGCTGCTCAGTGCAGCCATGGAGAGGCATGCCTGTGTTCCAGATTGGGCTTCAGCAGTCGTCCAGGACAAGACTTGGCAGCAGTGACCAACCCTTGAATCTCCTTCCTGCCTTTGCTGTTTCCTTTCCTGAATTTCCTCAGCGGCTCCTGCCCCAGGCTGCAGTGCTGGGTGGGGTACGTGGCCTGCTTGGCGTAACCTGAAGTGGTTTTGCTGCTCAACTCGTCTTCGTTTCTTGCAAGATGAGAGCGTTCCTTGTACTTCCAAAGTGAGAGGAGATAAGGTATGCTTCTGCTGTGGCAGCCGCTCTTTAACAGTTTAATAAGAACTGGTTTGTCTTAGGTTGGGTAGGCCTTGTGCTTTAAGATAATTCAAAGTTAAGAAGTCTGGGTGGGCATAAAAGCAACCTGAAATAAAAAAGAGGAAACTGTCATTGCATAACTGGGAGAAGAGAGAAGGTGGTGATGTTTTAAGTTATTTTTCCTCCTGGTATCCATGCTTAATACAATTACTGACAAAACTCTTCTAATACAATGCAACTTACGTGACTGAAACATTAACTTCTTCTCAGTGAGGGTGACAGAGCACTGGCCCAGGCTGCCCAGAGAGGCTGTGGAGTCTCCTTCTCTGCAGACATTCAAAACCCGCCTGGACGCCTTCCTGTGTAACCTCATCTGGGTGTTCCTGCTCCGGCAGGGGGATTGGACTGGATGAGCTTTGGAGGTCCCTTCCAATCCCTAACGTTCGGTGATTCTGTGATTAAAAAAATGATGTGGAGTCCAGACAGGGTGGTGTGGTGGGACCTTGCAGTGGTGGTGACATCTGTGACATCTCCAGGGGCTGTCCTGACCAACCCCTTCAGTGGCCGTGTGTTGTCCCCTCCTGAGCGTGGATCGTGGTGGTTTGTGCGAGAGCCAACTGCTGAAAAACCGACACTTGTGAGGAATTCAGGGCAAGGTCAAGAGTAAAGACAGCGGAAAGATTTGGAATAATGCAGCTGTAAATCGCTAAAGGGAAGAAAGAAAAGGACATGATGGCTTACTTTCCGCAGCACATTGTGACAGGAGGTACCTTTTACTGCTCTTGTATTACGAGGAGACTGCGGTTCAGAACCCGCTAATGGAGTTTTGTCTGTGCTGTCTCTTCCACAGAGGTGCTTTTTGGAATAATTTGCTCTATTCTGCTCCTGTTATTTGCAAGTAGAGAAAAATGAGATTCTGAGGTTTACTTTGAGCCTTGTACTGCAGGGAAAAGAAACACTAATAACGTATGAATAATTAGTGTGTTGTTCCCGGTTCGTGTTCTGGGTTAATGCAGTCGGTGCATGTCTGTGTTATGGAGATGATGTGTCAGCTCTGATAGCGCTACCTCTTGCTAAGGCTGCCTGACACTGCTCATTAGAAGAATACCACTTCAGAAAGAAAACTTTGTGATATGGGTTGCATGCCAAATGCAGGCACATGGGATGTTTTCAAAATGACCCAATCCTCTCAACAAAGATGCATTTCCTGTATAGAGGATTTTTTCCCCTGCAGTATGATTTTCAGCAGCTTTTGAAGGGTGGCTTGGTCAGGTGTGGAAAGGTTCCGTTGTGTAAGTGGATATCACAATTACTCCTGTTGGGTGACAGCACCGAGGCAGACAGTATAAAAAGGTGTTTTAACCAGTTATTCAACCTGTTGTTACGGATTGCATTAAACTGCGCTAGGACTGAGCTTCTCTGGAGGAAAAAGTGGAGATTGGGTAAACCTTCCCCAAAATACCCAGTATAATAGCCCAGTCAAGAGAGAACGCAGTGCCCCTTGGGGCTGAGGGGCTTTGCTGGTTCCTGAAAGCGAGCAGAGCTGAAAAGCTTCAAGAGAAAATAGCAGAAATAAAGTGAGAAGGGATCCGAGAATGGCCACGTAGCCTGAGGAGGGCAGAACGTGGTCCTGATGGCATTCAGGAGATCTCTTCTTCTGGTTTTGCTCTTGTCCTCAATTTGAAGGGATTTAATTGATGCAAGGATCATCTGTCAGGCGTTCACTTTGACAGGAACCGGGATTTGCAATGAAATCCAGCATTGATTAGTGTTTGGTTACACTGATTGCTTGCATCGAATATATTTATTTATCTTATATTTCTTTGTAGTCAAAACAAAATGCAACTGTCACTGTTATGTTGTTATTCTTTTTAAACAGAACTCACTACACAGCGCAGGAACAGCTAGGGAAGTCTGTTATATGTTCACTACTTTGCCTTGCGCTGGTTCACTGCCCTGTCCCATGGTGTTGTACGCACTCATGGCTTGCACAGCTGTGTGGCTGCTGTTTGTGACTGTGGTTATGGTTCTGCTCATGGAGAGAAACTTTGTGGTGGGGAGAAGACATCAGATACAAAGATTTGCCGTTGGGTAGGGTCTGCCCTTCAGATAACCAGCTAAGACTTTCATCAGTTCAAGAAGAAAACCAGCAGCAGTGATTGAACGTAAAGTCAGAGAAGGTTACGTGTCTGGGTACAAGCAGAGTGAGCAAAAGCCACCAAAAGGGCTAGAGACAAAGAGGCCATGTGTAAAGGCTGATTTATGTTATCTGTGAGATAAAAAACCAGATCATCTGCAGTTTGTTATTTACAGTTCAGCACTGTGAAATCAATTACTGAGATGCAATTTAATTAAGACAGGTTAAGGCTTAATCTAGGACACTAAACCCGTAACACATAATTTCAGTTTACTAATCATTGTAATGCTAATGGTTATTTGACATCTGTTCGGTTAAATTGGGCAATATGTTTTGGTGCCAATTTACTGGGTATTTTTTTCCCCCAGTTCAGTACCAGGGCTCTTGATGACAGTGAAGGACTGGACACTGGTAATGGGGAGTGCGGCTCCTTGTTTAATTCTTGCTGCTGCTGATGTTTCAGATAAATCTGTTCAGGATATCGTTAACCTTTATATACACTTACACTGAGTAATTCTTCTTACCAGAGTTGAGTGCTTCTACCTGTTGTGTCCTTGACCTGCTGGGTGACTTGTGACAAGTCTGTGGCTTGTGAGTTACTCAGTACAGGCTTTCAGCTTTGAACCCGGTTGTGTCTGTTCTTGAGGTAATATTCACTGCGTGAAGAACCTCCTGGATCTGGAGGGAGCCTGAGAAATCACTTCATTGTTATTCTGCTTTTGTTCCTCATCATCCTGAGGTAGCTGTGCTTAATAGAAACAAGAGTGAGGAAGGAGCTGGGACATCTAAGTACAGCAGTGCTGTAGCAGAACAGGCTGTCACCTGTGGGGCACTTTGGTGGAAGGATGTTACGGTTGATGTGCCAACAGCACAACTTGAATTGTGCCCGTTTTGCCGTCCCGTAGAAGAACTTGAACTGGGATGGGCGTATGAGGACAGTGTCCCCTTGGACCACCACGGCAGGAGCTCACGAGGAGGCTGTGGATGGTGAGTGGCCATGTGCTCCAGCACAAGGTCGCATCCAAAACCTGAGGTGTAGCTCACCTGTGAAATGATCTGCAGGTTTTGTCTGCTCTGAGCACTGGTTCTGTGGATTGTGAAGGCTCTTACTTGCTATGGAAATAGAGGGCTCCACAGCATCTTGAGCTGTTCTTTCCTAAGGGCAAGGAGTGGTTATTGAATCTCTCTCTCTAAGTCTTCTCAAGTATTTTGCTGCAAAGAGCAAATTGAGCTTGAGCACTTCCCTAGACTTTGTCCTTCCTTCCTCTTGGGATGCCACTGAAGAGAAACCCAGACAGGGTCCTCCAGAAAAGTATATTTCATGTGTGCAGGCCAGTTATTTCTGCATCAAGCAGTGTGTAAACCTTACGTGCAAAGAAACCCCCAAGCTCAACTTCTGCCTGTTGTTTACTTCTCATTTTGAAAAAAAGAAGAATGAAGACTACACATGACTTTAAAATCTCTTACACTGAATGGTATTTCAATGAAAAACATATAAATATGCAGTAGCAGAATGTTCACTGGACTAAACCTGCCATTTCTTGGCTCTAGCAGTGATGTGGAGCAGTTAGAAATACTGATAAAGTATAAATGCATGAGTATGTGTTTTCCAGATTTTTAGGGTAGATCTTTCAACAGGGCTGACTCCCAAAATCTTACCTCTGTCAGAA
Source organism: Mesitornis unicolor (assembly GCF_000695765.1). NCBI lineage: Eukaryota > Metazoa > Chordata > Aves > Mesitornithiformes > Mesitornithidae > Mesitornis > Mesitornis unicolor. The sequence continues at coordinate 94,649 of NW_010180612.1, read as the reverse complement.
AGCAGACAACGTCAGCGTTATCCAAAGGTGGTTTTGTATTTGTCTTGCTCGTCCAGATAACTGCTTCACAGCTAGAAAGATTCAGTTGTCTTTCCCCACTACTAATATGGTTTAATACATGTAAAAGTGGCCATTCATTCAACTGTAAGAATAATGAAAAGTCTTTAAGGTAAAGAGATAACGCAGCTTCGGTTCAGGAAGCATTTGTTTGAATGTGTGAAAGGATTTTGCGTGGTCCCAGTGCTGCTTTCCGTGTTCGGTGCCATCACGTTTCATTAGCAGCACAGTCTTCAAAGGTGTCCTTGTAGGATTTTCTGCAGAGTCCCCTCTCTGGGTGAACCATGTATGAAACTTGGTGTCAGGGAGTTTTCACTCCTGTGGAAATCTGATAGACACTCGGTACTTTTTAAAGCATCTTGTGCTTAACGATGGTCCCAACTGTTGCTGTTATTTTAGGGTCTCAGGTTAGAAAAATGAATTAGTTTTTTTAAAACATATTAGTTATGTATATGCTTAACTCTGAGTGTGATTTTACAGTTAATAGTCTTGCTCTGCAGAGCTGTCGCAGTCAGACTGACAAACCTTGCCGAGGGTAACCACGTGAATGCTTCCCGTCACTAATCCCAGGGTAACTTCTTCATCTTCAGACCCGACAGGATTATCTTTTATTCACGTTAATGGCACCGTCACTGTCGACTGTGGTGTTTTTGTGAGTGGGGACTGAGAATTGGATCTCTTCCTGGCTTCAGAAAGCTTTTATACTATAATTTCAGAGCTGGCATTTGTAATGACACCGTAAAAGAAGGCAATGTGTGCATAGAGTTCGGCTGCTCTTTCCAGGATAGAAAATACATATTGTAATGCATTCAGTAAACATTCCAGGGGTAGAGGATCAAGTTGTATTTGATTTTCTCATTCTCTGTAATAACAATTTTTGTTGTCTTCCAAAGCTCCAACTTTGAAGTGCAATGCATAAAAATTCTGCAATACCAGCAACTGTTTCTCTTCAGTTATTTTCCAAGTGATTTGATTTCCTCAATAGCATTAACTACATGGAGGTCTAACAAGTTGTAATTAATGTATTCAGGCTGTTTCTTTTGTGACGGGCTAGAATGTGAGCGACAGCACGAAGGGAGAAAGCAGAGTAAAACTGGATGCTTGAGAAGATTATCATAACATAAAAACTGACAACTCTTTGGCTCTTGAATAACGTATTGTATTACATTGAAAAGGAAGGAAGAAGCCATTTCGTAGAAGAACGCCCCATTGGCTTAGAAATTTTTTGAGGAGCGGAAAGATTTCCAAAAGCCTTTTTAATACTGGACAGGTTTGAATATTGAAGCTCAGAGGTAGTTTATCACATGCCAGGGTGTGTGAAGTGGGTACATGTGTGCAGGACCAAACACACCCTCTGGGAGCAGTGGCGGTGTCACTGAGCGCCCTTGGCTGAGCAGGGAGGCTCCCCCTGTGTGGGCCGCAGGGGGTGGTGAAGGGTGGGAGGTGTGGGAACAGGTTTGGAGCATTGACTCCTCCGTGGGGACATCGATCCTGCCTCTGGGCTGTGCTGGCAGGGTGCTCTGCACAGCAACATCTCTCACTTGGTCATTCTTGTGTGAGTGTCCTGAGAATCAGTTGTGATGTGGGAAAGATGCTCTGAGTGTGGAAACACAAAACGTTTCGTTGCATGCCTTGTCGCTTCACCCTTCTCATGGTGAAAACACATAAGAATGCGTTCGGGAGGCAGTATGTTTCTAAGAGACGCTTAGTTTTGCTTTATTTTCTGTTTTGAAAAGCCACTGTCAGGGAATACACATGGAGACAGCACAACGTGCTGGTGACAGAGACGGGAGCTCGTCAGGGTTTGTTGCAGGGCAGCAGGACCATCAGCACCAACCTGAACAGACACTGAGTGCTCAATTCAAGCTTCCTTCAAGCCACATCTCACAGGGCCTCCGGGCAGTGGCCACCAGCCCCTCTGCTCTGGGCAGCCCCAGCCCATCCCTGTGTCCAGCACCCGGGGCAGTTGGTTTGTGTTTGGGAAGCGCAGATCGCGCCTGGAGAAGATGCATTGAGTAATTAAAGAACGGTGCCGGCTGCCATCCGTCCCCCGCAAGGTCAGCTCTGTGCTTGCCCCTTCATGTTCATTTCTGAGCCAATAAAATTCCCATTTGCTCTGATGCATTTTGTAATCCACGGCTTTCAGGCCAGAGATTGATTACCTATATTCCTAGATAAAATCAAAGTGCAGTACTTTAAACAGATTTCTACTCAATTATTTCCTCCAGACGGCTTAAATGGTGCTCTGAAACCCAAGATTAACTCAGTCGTGGCTGAGAGACATGTATTGGTGTTTTCCTTCCGGCCTTGCTAAATTTTGTTTTCAAAGCAGTTTTAATGCTGGTTCTTTTATGTCTGTGAAACAGGGGACTGCTATTTGAGGTTCAGGCTGGAGTCTGATCTTTGAACCAGGTGAACCTGGATCAGTCAAAGTAACTCTTGGCTTGTGTAAAATAATACTTTCATTTTCTGGGGAGGTCAGCCAGTTCCCAATGAATTTCATGAGCCGTTTAATAACAATTTGCATTTGCTGCAGCGATGAGGATGAACGTGTGTTTTCTGACACATGAGAAATGACTTCTCTGCATTTGACTCGAGCAAGAGCTGAATCAAATACATTTTATTTGAGTTTCCTGCAGTTGTTGGACACATTTGGACACACTCCTTCTTTTTTAAAGTAACCGCTTCAGTTTGTTTATTTTTTAAACTGAGCAGATGCTGATTTCTTTGGAAACTGGTCGTGAGGATCAGAAGAGTACACTCCAGGAAGCACAGTGTTCATGCTCTCGTGCCCGTGCTCTTGTTCCTCTTGTTTCACATTCTCATGTGTTTCTCTGGCGTTAAACCAAACCAAGAGAAATGTGATGAGCATTGCTTTATTGCTGCTTGCCTCAGTGGGCCATCCCCATGCAGCCTGGCTGATAACTGTGCTCTTGACTTACGTCTCTCTCATTTTCCTGAGCTTCCCATGCTCTTTCAGTGCCGCAGTGAGGCACGATGCCACTGTGGGTTACCTGGCCTTTGTCGTAGCCAGCTCCTGCCAAGCTGTTCGTCGCCCTCAGGAGATGTGCTGGCTTGCAAACCAACTTCTTCATAAAAATTGCAGCCCTAAAATACGCTGGCTGAAAAGTAAACCTGGATTTGTAGCAGAAATGCAGAGCTCCTGGGGGAAGCTGTGCCTCTTCGCCCAGGTTCCTTTGCAGGGATTTCAGTTTGGATCAGGTTTGTCCAAGGAGCCTCCACTCAGCCATTTCCATGCATGGAAGTGAAATTCCTAAGGATATCAGAAAGGGAAAAATGAACTTAAAAGGGGATGTTAGAAACTAGGATAGGAGGAGAACGTCTTCATAATACTTGCTCTAATATTTCAAGTTGGGACTGGAAAACACTTTTGCACAAAACTTTTTCAACAGAAATATAAATTGAATCCCGGCATGATTTGAAAAATACACATTCATTTTGAGTTATGCAGCAGGTGGAGGCTTTAAAAAGATATTTCACTTAGGTTTATCGATGTCTTGTTTAGAAATTTCTTTTAATGGCCATTTTCTTCTAAAAACACCTAGTGTTACGTTGGTAGGTTTAGGATTGAACATTGCCAAGATTAAAAAAAACCAACATTTTTTGCCCAAACCAGATGTTTGAACTTGCTGGTTCATTGGTATGTTAATATTTGTTTTAGTTAGGTTTTTTTGTTTTGTTTTGTTTTGTTTTTTTACTATTTCTCAGAGTGATCAGCCATTCCAAAATACTGCTTTCTTGCCCTCTTCTGCGTGAAACCAGGGCAACGCGAGTGAGCTGTGCAGTCCTACGGAGACAGCCTCATCACCCAGGAAATTGAGATGCTGGTCAGGGAAGAGCACATCCCTGATCTCTTTCTTGCTGATATTGAAGTGTAAATTGAAACTGCGACAACAGAGTCCAGTCTGGCTATAACAAACTGCAGGTGGATGTAGGGTGGGCTGGGCTCATAGCTCCCGAACAGCTCACAGGTCGGAGATTAGACAAATAATTGGAAAAGAAAGCTCCAGCTGCAGCCAGTTCCTGTGGAGTTACTCTCACTGTCCCGATTTATGAGTGCAGCTGAGATGGAAAGAGTTTGGAAACGTGATGGAGTCGAGAGCTGCTCAGATGGGAGTTGTGGAGGAGAGCAGAGGCCCCCAGAAGGCACCATAACACAGGATGGTGACATGTCTCCTTTGGGGGGTTTTCATCCTGGATTTTGGACCATTTTCTTTTTTCCTTGGAGTGCCATAGTCCAGGTTAGAGTGCACTCGGAAAGGCAGCATGTGGAATAACTGCATAATTTTGCAATCTTGTGTTTAGGCAGCTGCATCTGTAGCTCATTTAATGGGAGTTTTACTTCTTTTTTCCTTTTACCATATCATATTCGAGGCTCAATAAAGATAAACTTCAGATAATGTCTGTATATAACGGAAGATTCAAACCCCTGCAGCTGAACCCGGGTTCCCTGAAGTGCTGTTACGAGCAGTGTTATTTCGGTCTGCGGGTAGAAGTAAAACCAAACATTTGGCTGTGTTTATATTTGCACCCTTGGGACGAACAATGGAGTTTTTTGCCCCAGTCTTTAATCAATTTTAGGCAAACAGCACCAGTATACCTTGAGCATCCGTATTTCCTAATTGGCTCTTTTAAATGGGAAGTCTCCCGTAGCTCACAGAGGAGGGAGCAGCCCGTGTGTACGGCCGTGATTTGATGGCTCCGGTTGGGCAGGGATCGGAGTTAGGAGCCGCCGTGTTTGCAGATCAAAATGCAAACCATGGGCGATTTCCCCGGCTTCCTTTGATTCGTGGCTCTGCAAATCTGTGTCTGCGCTAACGGCACGCGCAGTGCTAACGCTTGATTTAGCACAACCAGATCTATTTATTTTATGGTGGGAAATTCTTTAGAGAGAGACAGTCTGCGTTACTCACACAAGGAGCTCTCGTAGGGTTCGGGGAGTTTGATAAATCTATTCTTCGCGCTCACTGCAGTTGAAGGGAGGTGTTTGTGCCAGCCTCTGCAGAGAGCGCTTATGGTGAGATGCAGGATGAGTCGAAGGTGGAGATGAGTCTCCTTGTGGGACTGCATCCAGAACGACACAGGGTACGGCAGACAGTGCTGCGTAGAGGAGAAGGGTGATGGTAAAAGATGGCTCGTGCTTTTTATGGTCGGGGTCTCCCACAAAGCTCTGCAGCCCTCGGGCTGGACCAGGGCCCTGGGTCTGACCTGGCTGAAACCTGTTCTGTCAAACCAGACCCCTGAAACACCCAGGAGTGGATCCTGGAGCATAAGACCTGGTTGGGTGTCCGGAGGGGAATTGGGCAGCGTTCCTGCAGCTCTGCTACCGAGGTCATTCTGCAATTGCATTCTGCCTTTATTTTCAGTGAATCTGTGACTTCTGCTGTGGTATCAGATTAACCCGCTGGCTCACCATCAGGGGATGGAAAATGTCTTGTGAAATACACTGTACTATTAAAGAACACTCAAACATCACCTTTTTGTTTAGGTGATGTCCTCATGTTGGACATTTCGGGGTAGTCTATTTTATTGTATTAAGCCATTAGATTTTCTTTTTCTTAGATTTTTCTCATTTTCTGATTTATGACTAGACTAGATTAGTTCCCCTCAGTGGGAAACTTTCTAGTGATTTATCAGCGAAGGTCCCTGACCATTAATCAAAAGAATGTATTTGTGCTTATCAATATTGATTAGAAGTCTAGCATTGTCTTGTTTGTTATCCCGTGAGGAGGGGGGGCTGCCTTTGTCCTTTTTACTCATGATTTATAGAGCATATGCATGCTGTGATTCTGAAAACCGAATACTGATTCCTTATGTGTGTGCTTGTGTATTTTTCCATGTTGGAAATACGTAAATACAACATCCTGTTTATGCAGTGCACAGCTTAGTGACAGACCTTTTCATTTGGTCTTCAAATATGCTAACACTCCCTTTGCTAATCAGAAATAATACAGTTTTATAATAACAAAGAATTATATGTTGTTATTTCTTCAGGTACAGTTCAATTGTGTCAACAATTAACAATGGTAATGATGATATGAAGAGTTAAATATTCAACGCATTTCTATTTCTCAATATCTTTTGTGTGGAAAATAGCACAGTAAATACTGTAGTGTGATAAATGTTGAGTATTTGGAGTGCATCAATTCAGGTGCAGGCTGTGTAAAGCAGCTACCAACTTAATAACTGCAACGGAGCTTGATGATGTTTGAGGCTGAAGTAATTGCATTAAGGTAAGTAGTGTGATGATCTGTGAAGTCCAGTACAACACCTTTGTTTGGCTGCAGGGGTATTCATCTTCTCCATACGGAAAAATACTGAAACAGTCCGGGAGACAAAAAAGTCAAATTTTAATTCAGTTTCTCCTTTGGTCTCTGTATTACCTAAATACAACAGGGCCTGGGTGGGCAACATCTGGAGCCCCAGCTCCAGCTGTGACCCCGTGTCTTCAGTCTTGACCCCACCTCTTGTCTTCTGACCACCATGGCCACGGTTCCTGCCTGCACCAGCTATCAGTTCTGGTGCTTCAAAGCAAACGCTCTTTTATTTCCCAAGATTTATACTTTATGAATCCTGGGAGCCTGGCAAAACTTGATTATTTAGAGATGAGCGTTGTTAAGAGTCAGATTTCTGGAGTGCAAGCAAGTCTTGGGCAGCTTTTTCACCTGTGACAGCACACACAGATGGCCCTGTTTGAGACAACCTCTTCAGCACATTTTTCTTCACAATATTCTGCTTTTTCAGCAAGATAGGACACGCGTTCTTAAGAGTCAGACATTATGCACTGATCACTACTTCTCTGCAATGGCTTAACTGCTCTGGCATGGCTTAACTTTGAAACCAAATGAGAGAAAATCCAATAAAGATAAATGAGATGTCTTTAAAGGATCCAAAAGCAAATACAGTAGAGTCAGCAATGAATTTGGAAATACAATGTCTTGAGGAACTTGGGGATAATGGTTTCTTTCTGAGGTTAAGTCTGTTCACAAAGGCTTGAAGCATTCAAGAAGATAAATTCAAGAACAACTCGGCTTCCTACGGAATTCCTCATGGAAAAGGTGTTTAATCTGCTTTCTCAACAGCTGAATCTCTGAATCTCTTTCATGTCCCCTGCTGCCAGCGATGACCAGAAGTTTCTATGGATCCTGAGAAGACAGGTAAGTTTTTCAGCTGTCTGTTCAGAACAGGCTGCCAGTGGTTGGATGGGCCAGTCGTGTATTACCCAGTGATGGTCATCTTCAGATGTATTCCCTGTATTTTAAAGGAATCAGTTCCTTCCAGAGTTTGGGTTGTCCGCATTGACTTCAGTTTGACTGGTTGGGGTCCATTACAGTAAAGGTGTAAACAGGTAAAGAACCAAAGTGCTGGTTTTATTTCTTCACCAGATAATTGCAGCTCTGCAAACCAATGTCTAAGGAATCACAGCTACAACAAAAAATATGGATAAACCTTTTCATGGTTGTACCAGCTGCTTGAATGAATGTTTGTAAGATCAATGTTTGAATGAATAGAGTAAGATCACTCATATTCCATTCCGTTTTTTAAATAATCCATGAACACCATTGCAGGGTACACAATTGCTCTTTCACGTTTGGTTCCACTGAAGCAATGCGAGTGCCATAGCTTTTGGTGCGAAGGGTCCAACTGGTGGCTCGAGACAGCAGAGACTCTGAGAATCCATCTCACCCCAAATTCACGAAACGCCGAGCTCTTCTCAGCTGGGCATGCAGAGTCAGGATCTTTAGTTGGGTGTTGGATGATTGTTTTCAGGAAAGGCCGTCTGTGCTCACATGAGGGTTATCCCAAGAGCACTGTGTCGGATTTCAAGGTCACCATCTCTTGGTGCAGGCTGTGTGTGACATTTCGGCAATGAGTCACCGCACTTAGGACCGTACTGTGTTTGCTCTCGTGCCATGTGGCTTGAACAGCTTGCTCCCTGCGTGCTGTTGTATAATTCACTGCCCAAACTTTGTATAAATATCCTGAACGCTAGCACTTCTTTCATTCTTTATAAGCCTGTTCTGCAGTATCGGTTTAACAAGATTTGTGTCTGCGCTGTCATTTCTGATTACACGTTACCCCTAGTTTATACTGCCTCCTTCCCAGTGGTCAACAGTATGAGTGTCTACGTGCATTTCAATGCGTTTCCTTTTCACTCTAATGTATGAATGCCTGAAAACTGATCAAAACAGCCATCCTACTTTGATTGTGCATTTTATTTCTGCCAAAAGGTTCAAATGTAATGAAAATAAAATGTTCAATGAGCATAACACAGATTTTCCAGAAGAAACAGCCGCATTTAACTTGTTTTGAAGGATGGATGAACACTATTAATTTTGATATATTCTATATATATCTTCTCACTCGACAATTGTTATTTAAAGATCTTGTTCTAGGTTATTGCTGCACTTCTGCTGTGGAGTCATTTTACACCAACGCATGGATCAGTAACTTAATTATAAATAAGTGGGTTTAAGCCAAGTGTAATGGAAATAATGTTTTCTTACCCAGAACTTGCTCAGTCTCAGATACAGTGGTGTGGTGTGTGTGCCACTGCCGCACTGAGGCACAATATCCCGAGTTGTCCAACTTGTGAGACTTTTGCTTTTGATGTCTGCATTTAATACCCGGTTTTGATCAGTTATGAGACTGTGCTTGTTATTCTGAGCCGCTCACGCCCATTGAAATTGGCCTCCGTGGGAAGGGCTGGCTGGGTTTGTTAGTGCTGCAGAGGTGGGCACTGGGGATGGAGGGGTTGTGCTGGTGACACCCGGAGCCCTCAGCAATACCCAGGGAAATGCTGCACTCGGTGCCAGTGAGGAGTCATAGCTGCAGGTTTGCAGCTGTAAAACCAGGCTCCTTGCCCAGACTCTTCTCCATTGAAATCCAAGGAAAATCAGGACATAATTCCAGACTTCCCATGATCAGATGCCAGTGGTGCGGAGAACGATGCACAACGTGAGGATTGCCTTAGATCTTTGTGTGGCACCTCCTTTGCCTTTGGTTCCCTGGCTTAACTGCCAGCCTATTACATCCAAAATTATCTGGGAGCGCTGTGCTGGGTGGGAGCAGAAGAGACGTCCCCCTGGGGCACGTGGTGCAAAGCAGTGCTGGGCACATCCCCAGGAGGTGGTGACCTGCAGATGCTCAGCACCCAGAGGGTTCATCAGAGCTTTCATAAACTCATAGCTTGATAGAAATATAGGAGGGAAGACTTAGAGCTGCTGTGCACAGATATTCGGAGGTGTCTGCCTCGCCTGGAAGAGTAAAAAGGGATGCTGGTAGAGAATATTATAGGGTATTATTTTTACACTTTATTCTTTAGCAGGAAAAGTGATAGGTATTGTTCAGTCTGAGCCCTTTGATGCATGCTATTGTTAACATTAATTTTAAATCCTTTCAAAACCATCTTGAAAATGTCTATTAGAATATTTAATTGCAAGGTGCTTTTTCTTCTTGCTGCACGCCTCTCCAGTGCCTTGTTCTTTATCTCGGAAAACGAAGCACTTGTGGCTTGGACAGTCCATGCAGAGAAGGGAGACAACCGGAGGGTGCAGAGGGCAAGAGCAGCAGATCACTGAGAGCCCTGAGTTTGAGAGGTTAACTTGGTGTATTAGAGGATTTGTAGGACTTGGAGAAGAAACTGTCTGCTTGTAATTCAGAATTAGTACCTGAAAGCTTCCCGTTATCTTTATCGATTGCAGCTGTTGGTCTCAACCCACCAGCAGATGGGGAAGGAGCAGAAATATTTACTGGCATCTGACGTGGAGGACATCTTCCAGGCTATGAAGTACCTGCCTGTCATTGGCTTTTAGTGGGAAATAAATCCTGTGCCTCTCCTGGGTCTTTCAGAATCTCCCCCATATGGTTATCCTAGATATCCCCTTTCCACACATACTGGATTTATTCTAAAAGCTGCGGGATGCCCTTGCCTGTGGAGCTTTGGTTACTGCTGGAGAACTAAGGGATGGGGAATTTGGGAGGGACTTGCTGTAAAATGACACAGTCTATTCCTGTAGGAAAGGAGGATGCACGGGCAGCAACTTAAGAGGGATAAAGGCTAGAGAAGGTGATGCCAGGCCATGCTGGCAGGTGGGATCCCATGGGGTGGTGGTCCAAGGGATGAGAAGGGGAGGTCCTGAGAGGGCACCGATCCACACGCAGCAGCCGAGCATCCCCCTGCCCAAGGGTGCAGCTATACAGGAAAAACCAATAGGGCAGGATCAGGAGCTCCTGTGGGACGTGAAAACTGAAGGAGTGGTACAAAAGCAGAGGCGCTTGACAAGAAATGAAGGTGAAGGCACAGCACAGGCATATAGTGGTAAAATGGACAGCCTAAGGCAAAAAATGTGTTTCATTTAGCAAGCGAGATAAAAAGCGAGAAGTAGTGGTGCTATAAATACATGAGAAATAAAAAGATAGGAGAGGAAATATAGATCTGGTACTTGACAGAGAAGTGGCTGCTTGCAGAAGTGTCTCAAATGCCCTGATAACCTGGCTAATTTTGACCAGAGTGCACAATAAGGGGCCAGAAGAGAAAACAAACAGGAAGAGTTTATTTGGATGGGTCAGGACACAGGATCTGAGGAAAATCTCCTTAGAATTAGAAAGAACTAATCAAAACTATTTCTGAACAAGGAGCAATTATTTTTAACAGCTTGTGGAGCGCAGAGGAGGTCTCAGAACTATCAAAATGCAAATACAGATCCTAAATATAAAAGGGGAAAAACACAGTCTGGTGTATTATTGACCGAAAGGCCTAATGAGTTCTTGGACAGGCTCTGCAATTAATTAATGAAAAAAAAAATCCATAAGCCTTGGAAGAGGTGACTGAAATCGAAAGGAAACGGCCATCATGGGTTTGTCAGAGCAGCTCGGGTCAGTCAGATTAACGGGGCTGGGGGTACGGGGATCAAATGGTTGTGATGTGCCTCAGCGTTTCCAGTGAGGGTACGGACGTGTCTGGGTGTGAGGGGCAGCCGTGCCAGAGCCCTGGAGGAGCAGAAGCCATCCTTGTTGGCCTGCGGAGCTGGGGGCTCCCGTAGGGACCTGCCGGGCTCTTGTTCTCCACTTTAATTGGCAATTTGTGTGAGGGAGAACTTGTGAAATGCGCCGATGACGTGGGGTAGGCAGGGATCACAGCAGCTCTGAGGACAGAATTGGAGTGGAAATACAATTTGAAAACCTGAAGAGGTGTTCCTGGAAACTGCGGGCTGGAGCACAGCAAAGGGAAGGGCAGGAAGGGGGAGCGGGAAGGAAAGGCAGGAAAGGGCTCGGGGTTGGAGCGGCTGAGTTAAATGTGAATAAAAAGAGCAAAGCTGCTGTCAAGGAGGGAGGCTCCGTCTGGGGTGGGTTAAGGGAAGGGGCAGGGGAGAGGAGGCCCAGGAAGTCACCATGCCCTGCTCTGCCATGGACAACTCTACTGCAGGGGTGATGGTGACATAGGGAGATGGCTTCTGGTCCTCTGCTATTTGCTTGGTTTCATATATTAGAAGTCTGGACAAGGAGAGGTTGATTTACCATCATTGGACAGTTCGTGATAGGGATTTGCTTGACAAAATGACACCTAAATCAGTTTTTGGCTGCTGTACAGAGCGTGCAGCGTCAAAACAGGACCCAAACTGACAAACTGCAAGCAGAAACAAGGGATCAAAATAAACCCAGTCAGTAAAATCTCCTCATTAACTTTAACCTGCTATAGCTAGCAACTCGTTACAACTTTAACCTGCCTGCGACTGCAGTTCTGCTCCATTTCAAGGCAAAGCCGGGCTTTGTCACGGGTAACACAATGTACAACGACCAGCAACAAAAATTAGCATCTTGGCAGGGTGATACGAATTCATCCAGAAAATAAAAGGGGTGTCATTTGCACCATCTGCTGCGCATGAATCAGGCGTGAGGAGAGCAGCTGAAGCCTGGAACCGTCAATATTGTGGTGCTGCTGGGAGGCGAGACAGGGCCAAGGCAGCAGAGGGCAGCGGCTGGGGGGGAGAGCAGACGTGACCACGTCCATCCCCACGACAGCTTTCTTCTCCCGCGCCCTTCCTCCTTCCCGTATTTCAGAACCGTTACCTGCGGGCGTGTTGCAGGAGGTGGAGGTGTGCGTGCTGTGGGCAGCCCCACCGATGCGTGCAGCACACGGGTGTTTGTGTGTGCGGCCAGGACAGTGTGTGTTGGCCGTGCGGGACCTCGGCCGTCACCCTTTGGAGCTGGGTGTTCTTCTTCAGTGCGGAAAAGGCGATGGCAGATGTGGTGAGAGGCATCCGTGGGCTGTGCACCGGTACTGCGCCTTTGCGGTGCTGTGGTGTGGTGTGGTGTGGTGTGCTGCCCAGCCAGCGGCCAGCCTGCCTAATCACCCTAATAAACCGATTAAGCACGCGTTTCCATCTCAGCTCCCTGAAGCTTTCTCTGGCCAGGCTGTTTGGAAATCTCCGTGTTCCCAGCCCTAGCCCACTGCTGGCCAAGTCGTATTTACCCTTTCTCGGCCAATGTTGTCGCAGGGCTCTGCCTGTGTCCCAGGGCTTGTCCCTGCTGTGTTTGCACAGAGCAAACGTTTCCCCCAGAGCTGCCTTTCCTCCGTGCACTGCTTCTGTGATGTCCTAAGGCACGGGGCTGGATCCTGCCAACCTTAGTTGCACAAAATAAAGCTTTACCACACAGTCAGCTCTTTTAACAGCAACGTGACGTGCCCGGGGAGAAGTAACTCATCAATAGGTCTGCTCTGAAGCCCCCAGAGTTGATAGGGGTTTTATTTTTACATCATTGCGCTCTGGACCGAGCCCAGCCGTGGTGGTGATGGGAGGACCTGGATGTGAGGGTTTATAAATGCAATTCTTGCTGAATTCACGTGGATGAAACTGAGCTTGGGGGAAAACAGACGAAGCTCTGGCATTTTAAAATGCAATGCCATGCTCTAATAGTGACTGGCAAGCTGCGTTTTGGGCAGGATGTGTAAAATATGTGTTTTAATAACCATTGCAGAAGCCTTGGTTTTGTGTTTGACACAGACCAACCAAGGATGCAGATGCCTGGCCAGGTCCTGAGGTCCTGCCTCGTGCATGGGACCTTATCCCTTTCCACGTCTTGGCCCCACCACCCCTCTGCAGACAGGTGGGGAAGGACTGGACAGGGTGGAACAAACACATCTTTGTGGGGGGAGTGAAGAGAAACCCCTTGGAGCTCTGCCCCTGCTCATCCCAGTGTCAGGGCTTGCCAAGGGGCAAGGGTGGCCACGTGCAGGACGAAAATGTGACAGGTAATGACAAGCGGTGTGGATCCAGTGCTCTTGGTGCAGGAAGATTTGGGTTTCTCAGGCGGGTGACAAGGCCACGATGATGAACTATAAACTATGTGATAGCAGCAACCTCCTGAAAAAGAGCTGCTTAGTGAAATGCAGGTGCCTTCCGATTTCTGTGGTAGAGACAGTGCTGGGCACTGCTGCGGTGGGCTCTGCCCATGCCCTTCCTGCCTCCCCACGCATGGGGAGGGTTTGTTGGCATCACGATGCCTTCATTTTACAGTTTAGAATAGAGCCTTTGCTGTAAAATATAGCGAGGACTGTACATTTCTAACGTTTGAATTCTGCAGAGATGCTTGCGTGGGACCTCAGTCACCGTGGTACTGAGGTACGGGGGCCGAGCCTGCTTCCCAAACTCCCCCAAACTGGTGCTGGTGCTGGCCACAGGGGATCAGCCCCTCCTGGGCTGCCCCTTTGAGGTCCTGGCCTGGTCCCTGTGCCTTTGGTCCTTCGTTGTCTCACAGCGAGTGGTGAGTTCATGCGGTTCCTGACAGGGACACCGTGGCATTTACACTCTTCAGCAACAGATTGCAAAGTCCTGAACTGTGCTAATTTTCTGTGAGGAGAACATTACAGTATGCAGGTTCTGGAAACTGCAGTGAACGCATTTAGACTCATTACTTACGCACAGTCCCCATCAGCCCACTGAGTTGATTATTGCTATTATTGTGACACTAATGTTTCTGTCAAATTTCAGTTTACTCCGTTTCAAAAACCAATTTGGGATCAGCGTAAACGTCTTCTTGCCTTTGATTGAAGGTGACAACTTGTGTGAAAATCGCTTTCAAAATTCCGGTTTTGTGAATGTTATTTTGCAGCGCTTTACAAAATACATTACTGCAGGCTTATAGAAATCTGTACATATTAAAAAAAAAAGTCAATGGGTTGATTTTTAAAACAGAAAACAGCTAAACTGCAGTTTTACCTGCCTGTTGGGTTAACCTGCTTCATTCATTTACAATGCGGCAGTGGTCTGCTACAATTCAAAATTAACACTGATGTTATGCAGAAGATGTGGTTTGATGTTATTACAGAATATTTGACTTTTTCTTTCATTATTCATTCCATCTCCACGTTAGCAGTTTCTCCAGCTTCGTTACGTGGGGAGGTTCAATGGCAGAGACCAACTTTGTTGGTCTGAGAACAAGTGATGAATAACGTGAAAGTTATTGAAAAGGGGGGAATTTCGCGGCTATTGGTGCTGCAGAGATGGCGGGCTGTCCCATGGCCATTGCTCCAGCTCTGTGTCCCCATCCTTCACCATTCCCATCAAGAAGCCGATGGCAGCTGAGGGCACTGGTGGTCCAGGGCATGGCCTCTGCTCCCGTGGCCACCGCAGGGACTCTGCTCAAGTTGGCTCCTGTAGATGTCAAGAAGAGGAAGAGGCTTCTGCTAAATTATTTTCATTATTCTAATTTTTAATACATTATTATCCACAAAACAATGTATCAGAGATGATGAATTGGACATTGAGAAATTAATTCCGTGCAGTTTTCTCCAGCAACAAATTGTGGCTGTCACAGGAACAGCCCCCAAAATATTTTCTATCGGTTCCTGTTGTAATTTATATGGGAGACATTTAATGCTGATGAAAACGTCACTGTAATAGATTGTATCGCTGCTTATCACCCTGGCGTCTCCTCCGAAGATCACATCCCGTGATAGTGCAAGCGATGTGCACAGAAGGCTGTGCCGTGTCCCCAGCGGGAGGTTTCTGTGTAGAAATCCCATCAGAGCTCAGCACCGGCGATCCCAGGAAGCGATGGTTATTCTATGGTTCTGAGCCAGCGATACGTGATGTTCTGTGATCGATTCTGCCGCAGCCCTCAGCCCTCGTGGTGACGATCCTGTCACGGTGAGGGGCAGTGTGCTGGTGCTGAGGCTGCCGAGCTGCCTTACAAACCTGGGGTCTGACCTCTCACAGATTGAGTTACAAATTCTCCCGAATTTCCAACACACGACTGTAATTCACTTTGGCCAGAAATTTAAAGGGATTCAGTAAAAAGACACAAAGCAATCAGAACCATGAGTGTTCCTTTTAAATGGCTCCAGCACACACCCCTGCCTGCAGAAGCGAGTGCCTGTTTCTAGCCTGGTTTTGTTTAGTGTCTGGTCCCTGGTGCCTTGTTATGCTTTTTACTTTGATTTTAAAAGCTACCTATCCCCAGAAATGCCTCTTCTGTGTAGGATTTGGACTCGGCCATCTCTTGAATAAAGTGAGTAGACTGAGATGCTCCAGAAGTAAATCTTGAATAATTTTTTGTCATTTTCTGAAATGGCCAAAGCCCAGTGAGATAAAGGATGGCCAGCATTGTTTTTACATTTTACAGTTTGGAGAAAAGGCAGTAAGGACACAGAGCGACTCGGGAGGCTACGACAGCAGCATTTTTCTTCCTCCATTGGTTTCTTTTTTTAAGGGGGAGCTCACTGTCCCTGTGCTGTGGTGCAGCTCCTGTGCTTGTGGGCTGAGACTTGCAGCGCCCTGGGAATGAACAGGCTCAGTTTGCCATCAGGGACACGGGAGGTGCTCTGCTGCTGCCCTGGCACCCGTAGTGCAGCACCAGGAAAAAACTGTATAAACTTATATATAAGTTATACATAATATATATAAAAATAATAGACATAGTTTTCTGTAATTTAAATAATTCATAAGGTTCTTTCTCGTGAGCACCTCAAAGCTGTGGCAGGACTGCACTCACAGCAGTGATTGTTTCTGTACTGGGGGCTCTGCATCCTACGTGGGGCAGTAAGTCCTGTGCCTGTGTTAACATGTGGTGAATTTCTGAATATCTGCTTAGAAGTTGCAGAGAAATGTGTCTGTAGCAACATCTTTTAAGACTATAGCTCAACAGCTTTAGAGTTGGTCAAAATATTTTCAGTGATTGTAATTTAAAAAACCAACGATTTTTTCAAAGCAGTGTCCAGCCAAGTCCAGATCCCAGATAACCTTGGTGAATCATCTGGCCCGTCTCCAGCTGAGCAGAGGCCAAAGGACTCCTTTTTCCAAGGGAACCGCTTTCTTCTTGGTGAACCTGTGCTGACGTGGCGAAGAGCTGAACCCTGAAGAGGGAGTGGGGATGGGGAGGAAGAGCAAAGGATGGAGGAGCTGGGAAGCACGTTGAGGTTCTGAAGGTACAGCTTGAAGTTTGCCTGAAAGACTCGAATCCCTAGCTTACCCCCACTAAAAACAGGAGATAATTTTGCACGGTGAAGCTTTTTATGAGATTTTTAATTATTCCCCTGGGCCAGAAAACAATACAAGCCCAGCTTCATTGTGATAAATTGTCACCGCTGTCCCCAGGCACTAATCAGACGGGGTTTATAATTAGAGATTTCTTGAGACGACTGTTGGAGGTGAGGCTGAATCCTCCGAAATGACTGG